>NW_017278207.1:715541-833396 GCF_001594065.2 Cyphomyrmex costatus | reverse complement strand
GAGAGAGAGAGAGAGAGAGAGAGAGAGAGAGAGAGAGAGAGAGAGAGACTGGTAAAGCGGAACGGGGTGCAAACGCAAGGCTTCGCGGAGGATCACGAGAGCTGAATCGCGGCGCTTCCGTGCCACGAAAACAACGCGGCTGCAACCACGGTTTACCAGCGCGCGTCTCCACCTCGTCCGTCCCGCGCCGCCGCGCCGCCTCGCGTTAACCGAACAGGCTCACGTCGTTTATGAATAATGATAATGGCCCGTTTATCCTCGCGGGAACAATAGACGAGTTATGCGCCATCGCTTCGCGTGGGTGGAGCAGGCTCTCGAAAAGATAACGGATGTATAAGCGTGTCTTCATCTCGCCCGGCCGACACTCTCGACGGTGCTTAATTAAGGAGGCCGCCATGGTTTCACTGTAAAGCAAATGCAAATGAAACGCATGGTTTATTATTTTTTTTTTCTCCTCTCCTTTCTCCTCTTTATAAAACACACCGGCTCGCGCCGGCAGCTACGTTTTGTTGGAACTAAACCCGCGGTCGAACGAGTGCGTGCACATGGCTCGCGCGTGTAAGAGTAAACGAAGACTATGTGGTATGCCTGATATGCAATTTATGTGCACGACGCGTTATCGCGAGTACGAGATTGACCCTATATGGACGATCGTGCCGTAAACGGTGTATTTATCGAAGTAATATTTTTATCGTTATCCGATATAATGGTATTAGATATTTCGAGTATATCTTTGCGTAATTATAATAATTATGCAATTACATAATACAATATAGAAAATACGGAACACGTATATCTATCTTAAAACGGATTATCGATCCTACAAATATTACTTACATTCACGTAGGAAAAATGCTGACGCAGTGAAAAGTCCGCAAACGCTCGTGCACTTCATCGAATATCGAGAGACTGATTGGTTACCTTCAACGTTGCAAAGGCAGTGAATCACTATCAAAATCTGAAGAGGGGAATTTTTATGCGGTACATAACTGAAAGTTTCTCTCTCTCTCTCTCTCTCTCTCTCTCTCTCTCTCTCTCTCTCTCTCTCTCGATACGCGCGCATTTTTGCATTTTTGCGATCGGCGAAATGAAGCAAGATTTTCGATTAACGACAAACGAGACGACGGATCTGCAACGCTTACGCGGCGGGAAGTAATTTATCAGCCGTCGCCCATTATAAACCGCTTTCAGGGGGCTGCTCGCGTGATTCCAAACATCCAACGATTCGGTAAATCGCAATAACAAGCGGCAATTAATCATCGGTATTTTAACTATCGATGAAAAGCAGCCCCCTGCTCGAATACACGAACCGTTAAACGTAGAACAGAAACTCACGTTAATAATCGTCAGCGACGCGACTGGATTTTCTGTCTCGTGAAACCAAAGCGTGGACAGATCGGTCCGATCCGAATGGGTGATGAGGCAGACAGGAGAGACAAGCGCGGATAATTGTCCGTCGAACTGCACTTCATAGGTAACCGAATCGCTGTCCTTCATGCCGTAAACACATTTAACGGACATATCGCTTTGGAAGCGTGAGACTGGAACCTGGGTCTCCCGCAGGGTCGTCCATGTCACAGGATAAATTACGTACATCACGATGAACTCCATATTTTGTAGGAAAATCAAATTCGTCTTTGTTGATTAAGTTACTCTTTAAAATCATTATCCGTCATGTTATAAATAAATTATGCTTGCGATTAAGTCAATTACCAAAAATTACATTCGCTTTTTGAATCGGTAAAACTTAATCTGCAACGTAAAAATATTCAAAGAAAAATTGCTGTTTTATAAAGATTACGAAATAAAATGCACTTTATGTGAAAGACTTATTTTAAAAACGGAAAATCCATGTAAATTTTAAACATTGATATATTATATTAATTTTTATTTTAAATATTTTGTTCCATTATATTTATTACTTTTATTACATATGTTTTAAATAAATGAAAAGAATATATGTTAAAAGTATAGACGCATAATTTAAAAAAGCTTGCCTCGGCATTACGTATTCGCAGAGCCACATATCATTTCACGTCACGGAACCGATAAGTCTCGTCTCTATTTCCCAGTCAGTCCCCAACTCACGAAGCTATTTAAGAAACGCGACGAGCTGGCTTGTCTCTCGAAAACGACGCCACGACGCTCGTACGCGAGCATCTGCATTTTGCATGCTCACGTTCTCGCTAATTTATTCCGAAATTATCTCGCATCGGCGGTTCATCATCCGCGAGGCGATACGCGTCGTGTGTCTTGCCATGGAACTTGGAGGCCACGGCTAAATTGCTAGTCCCGCGTGACATTCTCGTTGCCTCAAGTGCTTCATCTTGCCTACGGTGCGCCGCGATTCCGCGAGAGAACGAGGGAGAGCTCTCTATACTTAGACGTTCTGCTGCTCTAAACACTTGGCCCTGCTCCCGAAAGACCGGAAAAATATATGGCCCGTCAAAACACGCCCGGGCGTAACACCCGCAGCCCTCGGTAGGCTCGCAGAAAGTGGCGTATGTCAGGTGCCGTGTGTTGTAGGTGGGATTCAAGATATATACCGGCGACGCAATATTATTTCGACCGCGCGAATTCAAACGTCGTGCATTTGCGCTTCTTCTGTCTCTGCCAGCGTATTGCTTCATATGTGACTCTTCGTTGTGAAAGCTTGTATTCTATTTTAGTATTAGCAAAGAAACGAAAATCAAGTACTAATCTTGTAGCGTAAGAATAGAACATTTGTACTTGCTTTCTTACGTTTATTCTTTATTCACTTACGTATTACGGATTAATTCGTTATAAGAAATAATCTAATTTACAATTATATATTATAATAGACAAAAGGAGTAACGGAATCCCTTGAGCTAAATAAAATTTTGATAATCAATATTCAATAGTAAAGACCGTTAATGTACGAATATAACTAATGCGAATACGAAGCCTATAACAGTCTAGTTTGGATCTTTAATCGCTTACAAATGAAATTTATATGTAAAATTTTATATAAAATTTATAGTAAAATTATTATAGTAAAATTTTGATATTTTTAACTTTTATGTTTGTCGAAATGTAAATCAATTAATTTTTGCAGTTAATTTTAAAGCAAATAGCATATTTACGTATACATTTAGTAAATACAATAATAAAAATTTAAGTCGAATTTAATACATTTTGTGAGTTAAATTATTTAATTCCATCGCTTCAGTTAAATTAACGATATATCGAATAGGAGCGATAATGACTTACAAAAATAATTAAAAAGAATTCAAATTGGGTATAATATTTGACATTGTGAATTTAGCAATGTAGTACACACTCCTAAAAATATATTTTAATAACTGCATTTGAATCTTTAATATATTTAGTAAAGCTTAAAATTGCATTTTTCCATTCATAGTACAGAAAATCTCCTCACATATCTCGTGAAAGACGCGCAAGTTCAAGCATATGAAATCTGATTTATCTAGCCGTTTCTCATTGCAGTTGGAACGGAAATATGCAGGAGATTGTGGCGGCCAATAAAACGACTAATAGAGCCTGTTGCGCGCCGCAGTTTCTATCCATGCTGTTACTTTTCCCCGCGCCGTACTTACGAACATTGTCTTTAACGATACCGTCTCGAAGGCAACTGCTTTAACGATACGAGGTCGCTCGTGCAACGAATGCAGTCGGCGAATTCGATAAGTGCAAACCAAACGATCAGCGACACGGTAATGACGCTGTGATTGCGATAGGGAAAGAAAGAATTGCGACGAATAAATGGAGAAACGTCGTAAAATGCGGCGTTCTCGACGTAAAGTTTATAACACGAACCGGTATGTATATCGATGGAACGGAGCTTGTAAATTACCGGCCGTAAAAGCCGCCTAAAAGCCCCCCCCCCCCCCCTCCTCCCCCCCGCGGGTCGCTCTCGGAGTAATAATAATGGCGAAATTGTAAACTCATTGACGACCCTTAATTAAATGGATGAAACGTTCCGGAGGCGGTCGCATCGCGCGCGTTATATCCCGGAGTAGATCCTCTATAATTGCGACACTTAAGTGTTATCCTCGCCCATGCCGGTCCATAAAGTTATCGGCTACGGTAATTCGTCGATTAATTCAAACCGTCTACTCTGAAGCACGGATTGCGCGGTCCTACTATCCACAATAATTAGATCGCTCGATTGCGAGACGCGATCTCTCTCGCAATATATTCATTCGTGATAATTAATACTTGAAGATGCAACGAGAGCACTACTTCAGAAGCTATAGCCATTGCAAAGCAATGATATACTGACTTTCCACCAACTATAATATTCATTACGTTTGCAATCTTAATCTTTTCATATTTCCCAGCATTCTGGCTACGTTAAAAATGCAGTTGGGATAAAAATTTCTACTTGTATAAGTTTAGAATGGTAAAGTATGTACAAAAATAGAACAGAGTAAATAGAGAACAATGCTAATTTTTGTTTTTAATTTAACTTTCTCTTTGAATGCAGAACAAACTTTGTTACAAATTTTAGCACGTATTTTAAAGAATGTTTCCATTTTCTTGCTCTCCTGTCATTTGGACTGAATACAGTGTATATTTATAAATAGATGAAAAAACCATACGTAATCAGGTTATATTATTAGAAAAATGTCAATTACTTTACTCATAATTGGAGCGGAATTATAAGCATGTTGTACGAGGGGTTTAAAAATCAGGGAGTAGAGTCCGCGAGGACAACGGCCTCGTTCCATTGATCGATCGATCTAGCGAGTTTACCATTGACTAGTGACACGTGGACCCTATAGCCTGTGTAAGGGAGTAGCGTAATCGCGTTTGTTTGTAATTCTAAGCTGGGAAGCCCCAACGCAATACCGCACATTGCGGTGGCGGCGACTGACATTAGCAGACGTTGACATGTAGGTGCCATTGTACAATGTGGATGCCATTGCGGAGGCGCCGCGAATATTGGAATGTTCCACAATGTTCCTAGGCGCAATGTCACCACGTGCTGTCACCATTTTAATCAACATATTGTACCGATCTCTTTTTTTAATTTCCCAGCCACACCGTATCGTAGCTGGTACACGTTGTAACGTTAAAATGCGGTTTCGGAAATTCTGAAAGAACCGCAATATATCTGTCATATATACTTTCGCGTATATTTCGATTAAAATAAATATAAAGAAGTGAAACGTGTTGGAAAAAAGTTTTGCGATACTTGTATGTATATGAATAAAAGAAACTGAAGTCAAATAAAACAAGTATACACGTATAACAACTGCGAAACGGGGAAAACTGTTTTCATTTTTTCGAATTTACATCGAGCGCACGATACGAAAGCGAATTTTACGGTGACGTCACACATATACAATTGAGTACGTGTTCTTTGAAAGTGTACGATACATCGAACGCAAAGAATTCGAATTGTCCCAAAAAAAAAAAAACAGTAGTGCTTCATACTTTAATGGTTACGTGCCCACATACGTACGTCTATGTTACTGATCGGTTGTAACCAGGGCAATTGAATTAACGTGCTGCTTGTACACACTGTACTCAGGGCTGTACCTTGCAGTCGAGAGCGCGAGAGATTTCCCAGCAGGCCGGTCGAACTACAACGTTACCATCATCCAGTTCGTTCGGCGGTAATGGCAAATGGGTAAACTCTATTGCACCGTTCGATAAATATAGAAAGACATAACGAATCAATTAAAAAAAGTAAATCCAATTGTAAAGAAGATACTGTTGCGAATGGAATATTCATTCGCCGTGAATATCAATTCTAGGACGTATATACGTTTACCTTTCAATCTGGCTTGCATTGGAAATTCTAACGGCCTTGATGGAAAATATTATGTTGTTCCTCTTTATGATCCGCAACGTTTAATATTGTCATGATCGATCACACAGTTTATACACGTATAATAGAAATCACAACAAAACATTTAGATAATTTAATCTGAAGTCGCTACGTGTATTTTCATAATTTATTATATCTACGTTTAAACGTACGGACGGCAATTTTGCGGGATTTGAGCGGGATTTGAGCGAGAGTATGCGTTCGGGGACGAATAAAAATCATCGAAACCGCGCTCGCGGCTCAACGCGTCATCGTGGTGTCATGCGCGTTCCACCATCGAAAACGAGATTTATCCCCTCGCATCGTTGACGCGCACCTGCGCAACGATGCACTTACCTGTGAATAAATTCGCGCCTCGCTGGCCGCACACGGACGACACCTACTAGCCACTATAGCCAGAGATAAAGCCGGAAATCCATTAATTGGAAAACGCTCGTCGGGTCGCCGCTCGCTCGCGCCGGGCGTTTATCATCCGGCTGCCGAAATGCTTGGTCATTTGTTATTTACATATAATTCGTGCTTGGTGTCCTAGGTGGTATTATTCGGCCAGACAAGCCAACGTTGCAATTAACGTGCGATCGATTATTTTTTTGGCGGTGTGCTAGCATCCCGATAAACAGAGCGCGTGGAAACACGCGAATCGCGCGTAGCCTACTAAACAAGCAGCTAAACGAGAGAGCGAACGACCAGCGTTTTTGTCGCTGGATTATTTTACATAAGTTGAAAGTTGCAATTTGTGCATAGCGACCGATAAATTCTCTCGCCGATCGATCGATCGAGCGGTCACAAAGCAATTGCGTTACAATTACGCCCGCGCGTTGTTTTTGTCGCCCGACGAGCCGACGTGGAAAAACATTTAATGCGAGGAATGAGGTGATTGTATTATTCACACTTTTTCTCCGATCTGTCGCTCTCGCTTTAAATTTTGCGCGACGCATGCAAATTCGATCGTTCGAAATGCGGTGGGAGGCACCAGAGAGTGTCGGTTAACGAAACCAGTTTCCCGAAAATACACCATTCGCAGCGGTCTAAAATTGGTACATCAACATACATTAAGTGATATCGTGTACATGAATATGATGTATAACGATCACACATATATATATATATATATACACCTATCGTGCGTGAGCTACTAATTTCACTGCCGGGAGAAATAATTCCTCTCTGCACTCGCGTTTAATATATATGTACCCAAAAATCCGTATACCGCATTCTTCCATATTACGTTCCGCGCTAAACGTAGTACACACGCTTCATAGCCATATATGTACGTATGTATTTTACCTTGGCGGAGCCGGCGGGCTCTTTTCCAGCACGGCGCCATTCTCTTCCACCCGCCTAATTCTCGTCGGGTCGGAATGCCCCCGTAGGCGCCCATAGGCTCAAATCTACTACGAGCAATCCTCGTTAATCTTTTTATCGTCGTCATTAACGCTCAACGTGGATGGTAGACGGCGGGAGAAAGCACGATGCTCGTCGACGGCGAAGAGGAGTACTTCGGAGGAACAAGAACGCGGGAGAGGTAAAGAGATGGCTTACGTGGAACACGACGTCGGTTACTGAGATTAGGAGGAATTTTAAAGTGGCGAGTGCTCGAGGCTAAACGTCAAGTTCGCCTCTGGACTAAAGGAGAAGATCGAGGAAGAGATGAGGAAAGAAGGGGGGGGGGAGGAAGAGAGAGAGCGAGCGGTTACACACAGGAAAAGCCGAGAGGGGAATAGGTGTGCGAAGAGACGGAGCGAAAGGAACGACGAGCCTCTTTGGCTGCTTCCAGTAGTGCGCTTAGACGGCACTTGAACTAAGTCGAGGATGAGAGAAGATAGGAGAAGGGGATATCGAGACAGGTATAGGAACCGGAGGAAGATCCGTGAGAGAAAATAGAGTGAGAGGTGTAACGACGAAAGAACCGAGAAGAGAACGAGTGGAGTAGAAAGGAGAAAGATAGAGGAAGAGAGAGAGAGAGAGAGAGAGAGAGAGAGAGAGTAGAGAGAGAGAGAGAGAGAGAGAGAGAGAGAGAGAGGGAGGAATGAGGGAGAAAGACAGGGAGAGAAGAGGACGCAGGAGATTAGCGGTAATTCGCTGAGGGGAAAGGCAACTCGAGCCAAAGACCAAAGACTGGTTCTCTCTGTTCCACGAAGGAGACAAGCGGAGCTCAAAAGGAAGAGGCTCTTTCGATCCTACAACCCAAAGTTATACTCTCCTCTAATCTGTTTCTAGGACCGAACGGCGTTCTCTCGAAGATTCCCTCTTTAATTGAAAGCAGTGTCTTTCAGTGACGTACGGGAGAATCGGAAAACGCCAGGTTTATACATCTAAATCTCGTCTAATGCACAATTTCCTCACCTCTAGATAATCTTTATCCGGGAGATGTCTCCTCTGGATAAAATTATCCGCGACTTAATGTAAAAGTGAAGAAATTGGACACGAGACATAAGACTAAGGAACAGCTACCTCGCAATCGGCTTTCCATATTGTATCGCATACTGGAACACATTCCGATCATAATCCTGACGACAGTCTTCACATGACTGAAAGCTATAAAGTAACTTTCAACTAGCTTCCGATTATTGTTAATGTATACTCGACCTACTTTCTGATGATACGTGGGGTGTCGTAAAACGTAAGGAAGTGTTCTCCGCATCGGAGAATGTATATTATATATACTACTCGTACCTGCCTGTGATGTAGAGTTCGTACATAAATCGATGGTGCGTATCTCACCTAAGCTTTATTTACTATGTCTTCACTCAAGAACTTTCTACGATAATCACGAATATACAAGACCTCTACGATTGATGTTAGATCTAGCGTCGAATTACATGCCCATAAGATATAATCATGATAAAGAAGCGAGAGATACACTCTCAACAGAAATACGGGACGAAGTTACGGGTCATTAGGTAACTGCAGCGTAAATTGCCATTCGTTTGCTTACGTACTGACTCAGTTTCCTCATTTGCGCGGAGTAGAGAAATACCGATAGCGGTTCTGGACGACGAAGTGGAAAGCTTTATTTGTTTATCAGCAACCACGTTTCTCATTCGCGAGCTACCGTAAAAGAAAGTTACTCGAGGTACGCTTCCGTATTACTTGCGCGAGTCAATCGATCGCCCACGGTTAAAGAGAGGAAGGGATGCTTAAAGAAGAGGGGATTAAAGAAGAAATCCACCATGATGGGCACGTAATAAAAATACGTGTACGTTTTGATGTCGGAAAAAAGTTTTTTCTGATGTCTACATAAAGAGAACGAGGTTTTGAAGTATTAAAAAATTTATCTACAAACACATCCATAAAAATACGAGTAATAATTTTATTGGACTATTAAAATAATTATGTGGTACGCTCAAACTGGTTGCTAAAATGTCAACATTTTTAACAGCATTGTTCATCATGCACGAGTTTACCATATAATTATTTTAATAATCCAACAAAATTATTTTCAGATCTGTGTCTACCTAAATTTTAAATACATTTAGCAAAGTCGTTTTTTTTTTCGTATTGGATACAGCGGGACTATTTCGTTCATTTTTCACGATATTGTTTACGTTTCTGAGCAGCGTATATTGAATATTTAAAGATCACACATTTGTGATTTTAAGAAGCAATCATGATTGTATAAGGCAGTTATAAGCGTATTATTACAAGAAAATGTTGTTTGTTGCCGTAAATTTTATATTCTTTTAAAGTTGGAGACGACGGAATAGTTTCGCTCTACCCTATATATATATATTTTTTTTTACACAAATTGTACAATTTGTTTGTACAGTATCTTTTATACTTTGGAAATAATTTCGATATAAATGATTCCGTCCAACATGTATTTATTCATATTTATTTTGACGACAAAGTGCTAATATTATTTCGCTGACGCGTTTTATTTAAAACGCTTATACGGCTGCAAAGCCGATCACCGCGGATGCCCTATCGATCAGACTGCACGAGAGTCGATTGTTCAACAATCGGCTGAATATAAGCAACTTGAGGAATACTCGGTTCAAGGAGAAACTCGTGACGGCGCACTACGTCGAGGAGCCTGGATCCTCTTCGATTCCCGTCTCCTCGTACTTCATCGCGATCTCGCGATCGTGAGGTTGCATTAACAGTACCCCACGTTCACAGTAACCGAACGCTGTTTCTCGCGAAGAAACCCCAAGTGTCTTGACCCTGATGTATATACGCGTATACGCATGTGTGCGCGTTTCTCGGTGTTTACGCACGCGTGTACGAACCTGCAGACGCGCGTGTAAAATGCGTTTAAGACCGTCTCTTACTAACGCGATTAAACGCGTCCGCGCAGATTTACGTACGTAGCGAATGAAGAGAGGAAAAAAAAAGAACAAATGAGAACAGCTATAAATACAGCCATTGAGCCGGCCATTGTGTTCCGGTCATGGACCACGAACCGTGGATCGACGTTTTTGAGGTCATAATGTACCAAGGAGAAATGAGTCGGCCGATTACAGAGACATCGTGCCGCTTCAATTGTTGCTTCGAGCAATAGGCGCGGTGAATTAATCGCGAATTATTGACAGAAAAAGAAGCCGACATTTAAGATACATTCTCGAAGAAAACGAAGTAGTTTATACATACTATTTTTGCCTTTCGAAACGTGAAATAGATATATTATGCGTGCTACGATAGTCGACACAGTTATTAATGAAAACATCGTTGATACGAATCGACCGGAAATGTAGGCAACAAGTACAACGTGAGTTTTAATGAAGCGAGAGATTTATAGTCCTCCAAGATGCTGGCGCGATTATCGGGTTTTCGTTATTCCCGTTGCGCCATGCACCCTTCGTACAATCACGGGAATCTCCTATAAAAGAAAATCAATCGGGAGGATGTTACAGAGATGCGATGGCATGTACACCAAGCGTTGGTGGTGACTCCGGTAGGAAGACGAATGATACGAAAGGGTTGGCCAACGCGAGAAGAGGAACGGAGAAATAGCAGGGAGTCCAACGGGTTCAAAGATCACCTACGTGTTCCCGCTCTTTGCCTTTTCAACTTGCTACGTCGAACCTCGCTCTGCAAAACACACCTGTCCGGGGATTACGATCGAACTCTTTTACTCGCGGAGCGGAACTCATTCTCTTAGACCAGGTGTCACGTAATGAAATAACGCGGCGTCGTCGATTTCAACGTGCCGGAAGGCAAGTATAAATTATATTCAAAATGTTTAATCCATACGATATGGATAACTTCAACTTTTTTTTATTGTCGATACGTTTTATCTTAAAAGTAAAATAAGTTTGATAAATAATCGATAGTAGGAAATTCGAGATAAGCGGAATGAAAGTTATATACGCTCAACGTTATATAGGTGTAGATGAGGAATGCGACCACGAAAGTTGGTTGAATTGAATGAAGCGAGCGGCTAATTATAAAACGACCCTCGTACGTTTTAGGAATACTACACAGCTCGCGGCCGATTTATGTCAATTAACAACTCCTCTCCTTCAAGATATTTTAAATTTACGATGGACGAAGTTTAATTAGGACGTTCGTATTAATTTGCGGAGTGTGTCTGGTCATGATGAGTCATGCAGTCTGTATAGTACAATTTGATATTTTGCCATTTTTTTCTGCTAATAAACGGAGGAGAATGTTTTAGGGCATAATTCTGTCTCGTAACATTCGCTACGAAATTGAAATTTATGCGTTCCAGACATCTCAGACTAAATCTCTCTCGTACAAACATGAGAATCATTTTCATTCACATGTAATTTAAAAATATCTAATTTAAATATAAGAATGATTGATATGCTTTAAAAACATACAGTATTTTATTCATAATAATTTTATTGCATATAATTATTTATGAAAGTCTTTTAGTCTTATTTTGATTAAAGCATAAAAATATCGTTCATGTGCTACATCAAAAACAAAGATTTGTAGAAAATAAATTTCAATACTTTGAATAATTAAACTTTTGTAATATTAATTTTGAAATGTATTTGTGATGTAATAATTGATTATAAAAGAATAAAAGTATGCCTTTTTAAAGTAAGTCTTATATTTTTTCTTTATGTTTCCGTTCTTTCCTGCAAGCAACTATTATAAAAACTTGACTTTTATGTTATTATTGTGTGATGGTTTCTATATCATAATATTTCAATACAATCATAATACTCAAATTATTAAGAAACTGATGTGCGTTTCAAACAAATTATATTGTACATAAAATATACATTCGAAATGTGGTGTATTAGCACGCGATAATTAATAATTCATACGGTAAAAGGTTAATATAATGTTACGTAAAATTCTGCTATCCTGTATTACAAAGTAATACAATCGCATAATGGAGGCTGTGAGATCGTGTTGCGACTTGAGATGCCGGATGACGATAGAAAAAGGTAGAAAAAAGTGTTACGATATCCGGCACAACGTTTGCGGGTGGTGACCTGAAGTACGCGGATACTTATCAGTTTCAACGGCGACTTCGTTAGATTGGATTTTCACGACTAGTTTCGCGAGAGCACTGGGTATGTTGAACTACGTAGGCGTAAACTACGGGCACGTATCTCTTACGTGAGAGGGAGGGAACACGTTCGGAATGTGCTGTCGTGAGTGCTGCTTTATACGCAATATGCGCGGCATTACGGCCATCCATTCGATAGATGCTTAAGCCCTGGTACCACCTTCTTAAAGAACGGCCTCCAAGTGTGCGCCACAAAAGCAGTAAAGCTGTCGAAAGGCAAGACAAATGACGACGTAAGCAACTTCGAGAAGAGAGCGGTAGAAACCGTTTGAGTTATTCACAGCAGCTTACTTACTGAAGACTGTAAAATGTCGAATAATTGCATTAACTTAATATTTCGAGGTGTACTCGCATCTTGCTGACGAAACAGGGTTCCATCATTGCCCACGCTGCATCCGCTTGATCGATAGAGCACACTATTTCACCGTTACGACGCTAACTATTCCTCATTATCGGAGTTGGGTATCTGTGCAGACATTCAATACACTCTGGTTTGCGCAGATCCGCGAAATTAGGGAAATACGCGTAATTACATGCTTTGTGCCACTGATAAAATTGGCAGTAACTGAAATGCCACGCCATTAATCTCGTTACATTGAATAAGGAGTATGTAAGGGAGACATCGTGCCATTAGATCTCTCGTTATCCTTAATAACGTAACTTTGATCAACTTTGGTTTAAGCTTGGTTTCGCAGAATGACGCGCAAAAGCCAATATTTGTAAAAGCACAATATGTATTTATTTTCTCAGATCGCAAGAGGAATATGGAAAAATATTTCAAAGTCTATTTTTGTATTTAAGATTGAAACAACCTGAACCTTCTATTGCTCTTTAAATTCCTCATCGCGTACCGGTGCGTTCCACTATGTCCCCGAGTACCTCCTCCGTGTTGTAGGCACCAAGTTTCGGTAAAGTTATACAATACAGCGGGACGCCGCCGGGTAATGCAGAATCTCAACGCACGTTAACTGTCGCACGTGTTTTATGCCAAATAGAGTTTCCAGATTTGCACGATCGTGAGAGGTGGATGCTCGTAGGAATGTATATACAGTCTGCCTGCCCCCCAGCAATCTCGAACTTCGGAAGTGTCGAACTTACAAAATGTTCTACCAGACGAAGCAGGAATTAGCTGTGAGAGCAGTGTGTCAAGATGATATTCGAAACCGTCTGCATGCAAATGTCGCTTTTAATTCCTAATATCTATGCACCCTCCACGGTGAACGATGAGACACGCACATCGTAACGTGCTCTAAAGGCACGCCTGACAGTGTGTCGCTGTCGATTCCTGTCGATGCCGCTATCCGATCAAAGAAGACGACATGTTCAGACAAGTTTAAATTATCATCTTCGTTTTTTTTTTTTTCAGCGGATTAGTCCAATATCTTTAATTAGAACGAAGGGCTATGTGAGACTCGAACACGGTTCTCAGCGCGTAAATAAAACAATTAATTAACAGTTTATCAAAGATACATAATTTATACATTTATTATTTCACGTTTTAGCGTAATTTCGAGTAATTTTCAGTAATTTCACAATATTTAAAAAAAAAAATCATCTCATCTTATTCAATTTGAATATATAAAGCAGTTGTTTTCGGCTAAACAAGTAAATATATTATATATCTTTATATCAATAAACTGTTTTAATCGTTTTATTTTACGCATTGAGAATTGCGTTTAATATTCACTATAGCCCTTTATTTTAATTATTGCTTTTGTGAGTTCTCTATTAATCTTAAAAAAATATCATTAAATTAACAAAATTATAAAAAATCTCTAAATTACGAACACCGACAAGTATAATAGTGAATTTTTAAAAATAATTTTTAAAGGAATATCTTATTAAATAATTTCTTGTACATCCGCTGTGCTTTATCGGCACAGTTGCGAAGTTTATTCAAGCGGTGTATTATAACAACAGCAAGAGAATGCAATTTGTCGCGCCCAAATAATTACTGGCGTAGCCCGTTAGTTAAGCGCTCTTAAACCCTTGACTTAAATCCCAAAGTGTCCAATTACGACGGTGGTTATTATTAACAAGCTGAGCGCGCGCGGTCGCGCGGTATTGTCTATGTGACTTGGACCGTACATTTTGTCAAGTCTCACGCTGCCGTTAAGAATTTCTTACGGAGTGCGGGAAAGGCAGAAGGATAACGGAGAGGATCGTACGTATCGAAGGGAGATTGCCAGGTCCGGGATTCGCGACACTGCTCGACGTAGGAGGGCACCAACGCACTTCTAACGAGATAAGTAGGTACAGTAAATGCGATGTGTATAGCCGGGACTCGCGTTCGAGAATACCTATGAACGTCGCATCGCTGAAGAACGGACCGGAACCAGATACGACGAGAGAAAGAGAGAACAAGAGGGAGAGAGAGAGAGAGACGAAGAGAAAGATTTGCTTGGTCAAGGAAAGCGGGGGAGAAGTTCCGGGTCGTTGGATGTACGCATCCACCCACGCGAAAACAAAAGCGCTACGACGTGCTCTCTGCGGTCGATTCTCTCCCATTCTGATTGCAAGTGAAAGCTCTTACAATTTGTGATACACGTATATCATCCAACAAACGCGTATCGAGAGCAACAGGCACCGCAAAGGCGAAAGTCAAACCTACGGACGTTTGATTAACAACACGGAGAACGTTTGATCAGTAAATTAGGAATGATTATCTCGATGTTAAACGTCAGTACGCCATTTTCTTTGCCGTTGTGAAACGGATAATTGAGAACGAACTTTATGTAAAATATATGTACTTTTAGAAAATCCTTCGTATTTTTAATTCAAATAAGTGTTGCATATTATATTATTACGTAAATTTAAGATGAATGCATTCTCTTATAGTAATGTTTTAATGCCTATTTCCGCACGCGTCCGTAACTACATTCAAGGAAGCAACATATTTCCACATTTCTCCATCTCTTTGGATACGTTACATTCCTGCGTTCTTCCGTTCTCCCGCTCTCTCGTCCCATTCTCTCTCGCCCTTTGCCCTCTTTATGTGCAAACAGCACGGGCCACACAACCACCACCGGATGAACGAACTGGAACGAGCCAGAGGGAAACGTTGATTCACGAGCAAGAGGATTTATCGCCGCGAACACGGATTTTGAATTTCTCACCGAGGCGCGGGAAACTGAGGGACGTATGGGTTAAAAGCCCAACGCGACTCTACGTTTTAACGTTATGTTATAACGGGTCTGTGTCGCATTATCGAATTAGATAATTGGGTAGAGCCGTTTCGCCATGCTGGTCAAAGCTGGGGAAAGCTTTTTAAGAGAATGGAAGTGAGCCGAATTACGTGATATGTAATCACGGAAACGTGATTAATCTCACAATTAAACGCGAAATTTATATTATTAAAAATTGCCGCTTCGCATTAATCATATTTTATTATCTTGTGACGTGAATAATGTTTTAATTCGCGTAATCAAACGTAGAAACATCGAGTGTTGCGTATTAATTAAAATTTACATTATTAGAAGTAATGTTAATTAAACGTATAAAATTACTTTTTTCTGTCGTGTATCATGGTGTGACTTTTTTAAGAATTTTTTTTAAAGGCATTTAAGTAACCCCATAAGAGGAAAACTGTTTCTACTAGTGTATTTTTAATAATCATCAATTAAATCTCTTTAAGATACTGCCTGTATTCGTACGTATATGAATGTGTGCTCATCTGTTGCATGAATTTAAAAACTTATAGACGGCATGACATGACGGCACGTAATAAAGTACATAATTGAAGCAATAAATTAATTGCACGATTCACCGATGTATTGTCCTCGACGTAGTTAATAGGATTTATAAATTGCTTCTGACCTCAAAATAAGCCGCCTGAGAATCAATTTAGTATTATGACAGATCCCATTTGCTTCGAACGATCATCTTAATTATACTTCCTTATATTACCGGTGTCACCTAAGTCCGTGACGCAATGCGGCTCTATGCAGTCGTACAAGAGCTACAGAATCGTACAATTACCATTCACAATACGTGCGTTGTCGAGATAATTAAGGCGTTATTAAAGTTTAACCTCTCAATGTTGAATTTTAACAGCACAATCGATTTGTTGATTGTAAATTCTAGTAGATAAACTTAAATATTTGGAAAAAAAACAAATACAAAATAAAATACAATCCAACTTCCGTGGACAATAAAACTCGTTAAAAACTTGTTAAAGCCTACACAAGTGTGTAAGAATTTTTTCAAATTTTTATATAGTTCGGAACAATATAAAAATCTGCTGAACTGAAGTTCGAAGACCCAGGGTTGCAGATGCGAAAGATGAAAATTTCACATTGCCGACGGAGGGTTAAAAGAAAAAAGGATGTTCTAAAGTAACGAAGATAAAACTTGTAACTCGTAATATTCTCGCCGAGATTTCCAACGTGAACATTACCGCTTGACTCGGGCATGCGCGGAATTGGATCATCTGGATAAGTGAGCTTGCAGCATACCGGATATAAATAATCTTTTTCCAGGGAAATTAGGAGCATTTTATGTCGCCGGCCACATTCTGCCGGTTTTCCTCTCCTCTGGCGGCAAGATGTGCACGGGCTGTAATTCCGCATTATATTACAGCACGTATTTTCTCCGTTGTTCCCGTGAAAGCGAGACATAGTAAACGTATCTTCTTCCAAGCCCGCGCGTATTCGTGGACTATTACAACAGTCGCGGGCCCGCGCCGCGCCGCATGCAAAGTCGTATGGACACGCCATGCGGCGTCGACCGCAACGAGATTTTTATGTGCGTCAAAGCGTTGACATGTAACCGTGAGTTATCGCGACTGCGCCGGTAAAATTAATTTCGCCGACGAGGGAAGAAAAGAGAACGCGAAAAAAGAGTAGACCGGGTCAGAGGGGGAGGGGGACGGTTGTGGAACCGGTACGGACTAGGGTGTGCGTTATACGAAAAGGGAGGAAAGGGGTGCGTTTCCAGGCCGCTTGCTCGTGAAGCGTAGCCGTTGCGCCGCATCGCAATTCAAACCTTTTCGGCCCATTTTTTCGGTGCCACCTGCCTGGTGAACTTTCTGGCCTTTTTTTTTTTTTTTTTTTTCCGACGAGGGATGGACATCGGGGGATTGGACTATGGTTCGCGCGCTACCGCGGACAAAAGCGCAAACCCCACAAACTTGGCCGCTCGGTCAAAAAAATGCTTCGCGCGCGGGAACTGGCCGCGATAAAAAAAAAAATATATGTACACGTTCGATTTCGGTGCGAGCGCGCTCGTGAAAAGATCCTCTCGTCGGATTCGCGGATTACTATTCATTCACGATCGTGCGCGAATGCCTCTTTCAAAGGATGTGTGTCGAAGTTTGTTGATCTTCCCGACCGATATACAAACGCGGAACATTTATCATTATTTTATTCAACGTGCGAATGATCGTGCTATGAGGACGATGCTCGGATAAAAAGATATACAGCATAGTGTTGTGTATTATACGAAATATTGTTTCTTAAACTTGGCAGATATTTTCTGTGATATATAAGAACGATCTCTGAATAGTGAATGTATTTGTTACATAATATTTACAATCTTAGTTTTAAAACAACGAGTGTCATGAAAAACTGAGTGCGGTGTACTAGGATGACAAGCGAGGTAATGCATTCTTTCCTTCCCGTGCTGCAAGATTTACCTGTGTTTTCCGCTTGCCATAGAACTTAGCAAGACTATGTCTCTAAATATATTATCATGTTTCACTCGAGTGCAACCATTCACGAATATTGTTTAATGTTATTTTAAGTTATGACAGTTTCAACGTATAAAGTTCATAACGATGTACAAATGTTCTCATTCACCTTGCAGTTAAAATTAATAATGAATAACAATAAGTCGAAAAGCTGAAAAACGAGAGGGGAAAGAATACAAGTGTATAAAACTATATTGTTTAAAAAAAAGAAAAAATGTATAAAACTTTGCTTGTTGTTATAAATGTACCTATTCATTAATTGTTATTGTTAAGTGATGTATTTATTTTTATTTTATTTTCTTTTATCGTGCATACAGACTACAGAATTGTAAAAAAAAGAGATTACAGAAATATAGTGTATACATAAATGGTGAGGCACCAGCCCAGCAAAACTGCTACTACGCCTCCAAATAGACAAACGAATTAACGTTCGGCGAAAAAATAGAGATTACAATTACAAAGATGATCGATGTAAATATTATAAATGTATGTGTGATTGTATAGAAATAATTAAAAATCATTCGGTTAAAAATTGCTTTCGTATCATTTAATTTTTGTTTTAAATATAATTTTAATATCATTTTAATTATTCTCTCAATATTATGTAACAAAAAATATAAATAAAAAATAAAAATATAAAAATACGTGTTAAAGATCAACCCGACGTGTGTTACATTTTAAAGATTTAAATTGAACAATCGTTTATTTTCTATATTGGATTCAGCACAAATATAAAAATCCCAACATGTCACACATTACACAATCGCGAGATTCGACGTAACAATACCATAAACAAATAATCCGTAAAGTTCCGTATACAATGCAAAACTACAATACAGCGACAAATAACACGTCGATTCCTCGCATTAATCGGACATTTCATCTACCGCAATGTCACAGTTATCATTCGTTTATTCCACGTTCATACGTAAATATAATCATCCATAACTCGTTGAATAGGAGAATGAAGCGGCAGCTAAAGCGCAAGAGGCGCGTTTAATTCGCGAGAAAACAGAGTAGAGAGAGAGAGAGAGAGAGGGAGAGAGTGAGCGGACGTGTTTCAAAAGGTTGACCGCTATGTTTGATATCGACGGACCACGTTATCGTCGATCTCTGAACTGTGGCAGCGCCAGTACCGAGAGAGTCAGAAAGGGACAGGAAGACAGCGAGCCGATGTCGAACGACGGAGCGGGTCGTAATTTGCAGAAATCGCCGAGCGATCGCGATAAGCTCGCCGCGGGCCGATGTTTGCCAATTAGCGTGGTGCAGCGACGCTGCGTGTTGCTGTTCCGCACGGCGCGGGACGACGCGACGGGTGTCGGCTAATGGCAAAGCTGCGTCTCTCGTTCTACCGTGACGACACGACCGGTCGGGTTGACACTTCGGGAGAACGAGGAACGGGCGAGCGTGTGTGCGTCAGCCGTGCGGAAGCCAAGCGCAGCGTATCGTCTTGCCAAGCGCGACCGTTTTACGCCTCTAATGAGCGCGCGAGATCATACGCGAGTCGCGCCCGTGGCGAAAAACGTATATACAATGGGAGAGGTAATTACCTACGCTGTGAGATCCGAGCTCTCGCGTATGTCAACCCGCCGCTGACTGGTTCGTCAATTTTTTTTTTTTTTTTTTTTTCCAGTTGCGCCAAAATGGTTTGCGCACGGAAAATTGGGTTCGAGAGCAAACAATGATTGCAAGTGGTCATGCATATAACGTAAGCGCAATTGGTATTGTTGTTGACTTAATAAAGTTAAAAGGATCGCTACCGTGTACACGAACCGCTGACTAGCGTAGTGAAGACCGTAAAAAAAAAAAAAAATTGCAATGTGTTTATTTCGTTTTTCAGCATGGATGCGTGAATGATGCAAATAATCGATGAGGACACTACATGAAACGTGACGTAGATTCAATTATAAAAAAAACAATGTAAATCAGCGTTTCAGTGAATAATAATGTTAAAAGTTTACCTCAATTAACTGCCGTTGAACTCGTAATGTAAAAATCATTGGACTTACCTGAAACACAAATAAAAACATATGGTTAATTATGTATCCAGCGATTATTATTAATACTATAGTTTAAATTCCTAAATATGTCTGGGGTATTTTCAGATCAATTATTTTGTATATCTTTACATCGTAAAAGTATTTAACGTCTAGTACGGCTACACGCCCGGGGCATGAGAGAGAGAGGGTTGAGACTTTAATAAAAAACGCATTACACGCGTCAGGTGATTTTACCCGGGTTTCGTTCCGTCTTGTATGTAAGCTACGCGTATATAAACGAGAGTAAGTATATGGGAGAAACTGAGAGTGGATATTGCACTCCTACGATACATAGAGGGTGTCCCCTACAATTTCGTGTGTCTCTGCCACCAGCAAATATCGTTCGGATCCAGTAAATACTGGATTCTGTTGCGCCGGATATTTGTCCGCATTTTTGCATTTTTCGAAATTTCACTGATACAGCAAAACAGTATATTCTCTTACGTATACTAACACAATATATACTACGCATAATATGAGAATTTACCTAAAAAGGTGTTACGCCACGTTTTTCCCGTAACATAATACATATGAGAAATGTGATACGAAGATCAGAAATATTACAAGTTACTATACGCTTCAGTTATGCGATTCTCTTCCCAACGCTACCACAGCGAGTAAAACGTCTTTTTTAATGAAGTGCTATTAATCTCACCGAAATGTTAGCTTCAACGTTTTAAGTGTAATAAATATTTCACGTAATTAATATCAAACTGAGCTCAGTGTGATGATCGGTGTTATCGTTACAAGTCAATAAGGAAGCGAAATCAGAAAGACAACTCGTGAAGCACGTATCAGAGCGTGCGGTTAATTAAGTCTGTGATGTTTCTACATAAAAGCTTCTCGTATAATCTCGAAGGGTAACGTTATATGGCACTGACTATACCTATATGCGTAGCTCCACCATTATGTAACTGGCGAGATCAAACGGGCGTAAAATGCTTTCGCCAAGAGAAGGATGAAACAGCAACTGTGCGCGGTTGAGCTGATCGTGAAATATGACGGTGTGCCTGGAGAAACGTATCGTTTGATTTCAGAGAAGATTAACGTTACTTATCCTCACAAAGCGTAATAATTTCTCTGAAAATGATTACGTTCGACTTGCAGAGATGATGCATCTTAAAATTTGCATTCCACGCGGCTATATCTCGCTGTGATTTTACGTGTTTATCGCGTTCTGATTCGTCGCAACTGCAACTCCAATAATCCCAACTTGCAGCCAAAGAGACATCGAAAAACTGTAGACAGCACCTCCTCGAAAACTTCCACAGGCTAAGAGAGTTTCTCCACGTAGCGAGCGTCAAGGAGGAGAAGGAGCGTGCCACTGCATGCTACTTTTTCACGAAAAGTTCGCAAGTCGAAGTAAGTTCATCATATGAGTGTTTCCAAGAACGTGCTAGAAATACATTGAACTTTTTCACTAGATGTGTCACACCATGACAAGAATATCTTCCATTACAGAGAATGTTATTCTATTACGAAGGATATCTCATAGTTTCAGCGTAATTAAATTATACCGTCTTATAACGTTAATATAGTTTCGTTTGTAGAAATTAAATAAACGCGTGCAATATAGATTGAAATGAGTTTGCGTAACTTTTGCGGAAATGTAAACCTCCGTCACGCAGGTCAAATCTTGATTATAATAATTGACAATCTCTTAGATATGGCAAGAGCGCGACCAGATTGCTGAGCTTGGCGGGAGTAACGAGGCGAAGAAGGCGAATAAGTGCCGAAGCGACGACGGTCCGATAATACATATTCCTTGACACGAGCCTGGGGATATTAAATAAAGAATCCCCTGCAGTCTCTCCGGGGAAAGCCCAAGGCAGTGGTTTCCCCCATTGCCGATCATCCCTTGAAGGATACGTTCCTTCGGAGGCGCCTTTGGTACCTACTTGTATTATGACTCCATTCATGCCAAGTTACCGAATATCTAGTGGTATATTAGGCAGCCCCTATATTATCCTATGCTGCACCCTTCGTACTCATTCTTTTCCTTGCCGTACCGTGAGTATATAATATTGGCTTTTCCTTGGGATAGCAAGTATTGCGATATTAATTATGTTTGAGTTTCCGACAGCCGTCGGTCCCTCGCGCGATTCGCCTGAAAAGCTTAAACGAACCTCGACGTCGCAAGGGATCGAATTAAATCGAATTCCTAATAACATGAAAAAAATATTAGCAACTTTTAATAAGGCTGCATAGATTTAGGGAAAGAAACTAATTATTTAAGAATTTATATAACAAGTGCAGACGGATCTAACTTGAAGTGTGTGCGATTTAATAAAATGTAACAATAAACATATAAGAGTTATTCATAAACAGATGTTGAAAAAACTCAAAGAATAAAATATATGAGTAATTGTTAATTTTTCTCGGACTTCTAGCGACTTCAACGATTGATGTTAAAATCCACACAATCTTGCAAATAATTTAAATTATTTACATTGAAAGCAGTAAAAACAGTACGGTTGCTATTCGAGCTTCCATCATCAAGTTTTTGACGTGAAATCGAGCGCAAATCACCGTGCTTGCTTGTACGGTCTGTGTGTTTTCGCGAATCAGCGCGTCGTAAAGGGGACGATAGAAAATCAAGACGACGAAATTGTTTCCTGTCGGGATGACTGCGACGAAAATTCTGCCGGAGAGCTCCGCCACGCTTTAGCACCTATAGAGCATGCGCGTACTCTTTCCTAAGCAGAGCGGAACAATTCGTGATGCAAAAGACGAGACGAGGCGGTGACAAGAGAACGACGGCGGCGACAATACAGCCGGGCGAAATTGCTTGAAATCTTGAATACCAACGGGAAGCTAAGTTAACGTCGAAAAGCTTCTGAGTGACTTGCTCGAGGTTTAATCACTAGGTGAAACTTCAGTAATGGGAGCTGCAAAGTGCTCGCAAAGGAGGCTAATGCCTTCCTTGTATTTCGAGTCTATTACTCTTTGCCGTATTAAAACTTGGATAAACGCGCGCGTATGCATCTGCAAATATGCTATAGAGCCTACCAAGCTCGTGTCTAACATAATGCAACTAGATGCTCGCTGCGACGGTCGCAATATGAAACTGAAATGGTTTCAGAAACGAGAATAGCAAGACGCATTAACATTGTCGTCGCGAAAAACTGCAAAAATGTTTGCCAACTTGTCGCATACGTCTGCTAATGTAATTTACATTATTTCATCTCAACTACTTTTAACCATAGTTCATGACATAGTCTGTAACATTACTTAACCCCAGAACAATTAAAGATTAATTAACGTAGGTATTATATTGATAAGTTGAGTTCCTCTCTATTCAAAAGTTTTAATTCTAAAAACGGGTCAATCTGCCCAGCACTTGGAAATGAAGATAAAACGGTCGCGTACTTTCGGATTTATCACAATTTCCTTTACGATATTTCCTCTCGGTGTAAGTGGGATTAAAAAAGTTCCGACAACACACCTGACCCCAGCTAGTAGGTAAAGAGCTGTACGGCG
The DNA here is from genome assembly GCF_001594065.2 of Cyphomyrmex costatus. Lineage (NCBI taxonomy): Eukaryota > Metazoa > Arthropoda > Insecta > Hymenoptera > Formicidae > Cyphomyrmex > Cyphomyrmex costatus. The sequence continues at coordinate 809,883 of NW_017278207.1, read as the reverse complement.
CGTAGGTAAATGCCGGTGGATGCGTAATTTTATTTGCTCTAAAATAATTTTGTTTTCAGATTTCCTTGTCCATGTTGCTGCGAGATGAGAGGAATACTTATGTATTAAAACGAGACAGCGGGCTATATACGGGGTATATATACAGTTCGCAAAACTTCAGACAGTCAACCCGCACGTGTTCCCCGTCCCGCATGTGCGGTTTACGTTGTAACGTGTTGCAGCCGCGTCGCAGTAGCCCCGGCGTCAAGAACGTGGCACGGTAATTGGCGCCCGGCACCTTTTACGTGGAGGCAAATTGTATTAATAAATCGTGCCCCATAATGCACCGGGTAATTTACGGTACAGCTCGCAAAGTGAAAAAAAGAACGAGAGAGGGAGAGAGAGAGAGAGTGTGTGTGTGTGTGTGAAGCAGTGCTTGGTGGTCGGTGGCGAGGGTAATTAATTTATACAACCCGGAAATTATCGTTGGACCAGCCCAGAGATCGATTCCGCTTAAGCACAGTACTTTCGCGCTTGTACTTGTGCGTCCATCGAACGCTTTTAAGCTCCGGCGAACGATCACTTTGGATATAAAGGCGCGTACGAACATGAACCTCCTCGCATCGATATTTTATAAAAATGAAATGTCCGTGCGACATGAACATGATTTACACGGCGGCTAAACGATTCTGCGCAATGAATTACGACGTACATGTGTCGTTTACTCTTCCACGGAAGGTAAATTTCTTTTCGACGAATAAAATAAAAAGCAATCCATATGACTTCCCGCATGTGAAAAATGATGATGATGATAGTAGTAACGATGATGGTGAACGACGTTCGGTGTAAGAGCCCTCGGATTAATTTCGAGAAAAGAGTTTAATCCCGAGTCACCCCTCGGCCTATATGCATTACAATTATGCTCGGTTGAGTCCCATTTTGGGGAGCCCTTCGCACACCCTTCGTCGCTTCAGGCCGGTGAGCCGTACGAGTTACGCATAATTGGTATTTATGCTTGTAGTCGCGCGTTTCCATACCGTGATTTGTGGTTGCAAGTCCGTTAATGAGACGCACGTGGCCGTTAATTAACCAAGACATCCCCCGCCCTCTTTCTCTTCGTCTTTCATCGCATCTGTCTCTTACGCGCGTTTCCTGAACCCGCGGCCCTGGGAATTTCTCATAAGAATTAACTCCCGTTTTTTTTTTGCCCCTCCGCAGTTGGAAACCGTTAAGGCCGGGGTCTCGATAACGCGAGAATCGTCCCTCGCAGCAATTTTTTTCAATTACAGGTCCTTTCACAACACGCGCGCTCTTCATCAATCTTCGAATAAGTACGATCATCCGTTTTCAGTGTTCGTCGTCGCGCCGCGAGCGAAAGTAAAAGACTTTTGTCGTTTCTTCTCGACCGTTCAAATGCGACGCTAAGAATTGGTCCTCACGGTACTTTCAATGCAAGAGTATGAGTTGAAAGAAGATGGACGTAACGGTGGAACAAAGGAAGATGGGTGCGAAGTGTGTCCTTTTATAAGGGACGCGTGAATGTCGGTGAGAGGGAGTCGGATAGCCCATTCCGTGAAGTTAATAAAGAAATATACAAGGTGACCAACCTTGGCATTTAATATCAATTTGTTGGACGCCGCTCGTTCCGTCCTACGATGCCCTCTGCGGCGAGGGTGAGAGTGCCACGTGAACGAGGGGTGATCCGCAGGAAACAACTATGGTAGGTGACAAAGAGGGAACAAGAATGGCGAGGACGATAGGAAAATAAGGGAGGACGAGCTGTACAACGGAGGGCGCGTGACGGTGAAAAAGGGCGGATAGGTATGGCGTACAAAGGTGGCGGTGCGGGAAGCTCGCGAGGAATTTCAAGGCAAAGTCCCTACCCTCGGGGGCTGAAAGAAAGTCGGGGATGGAATGCGTCACGGGGTTGCCTTACTCAGGACGAGATAATTGTTAAAACGCGCCTTCGAGGACATTTGGCAATTATACCTATTTTATACCTCTTTTATACCTCTTTTAATGCTTGCGTTATCGATTAAGGTTATCATCAGATTCTACTGATTTCAAAGTTAATTGATGCACGCAGTAACGACTCAAAATCTAACTGGTTAATAGGACAATGATACCAAATTTCCTCACGTTGCAACAGGAGAAGTGATCAAAGCTATGTTTTTTTTATGCACACCATCGTTTTAATTGCTCCATATTATTCTGGGTGTACAATCTGACGAACCAATCGCGACAATCCTTCCGATTAATAGCTCATCCGACGTCGAATCAAACGAATCCAGAGTTAATTCCGTAATCCTACTTTGTATCCCCTTTGCGGTTGGACATGAATTATGCGCCCTGTCGAAGAAGCGCACCTGTCGCACACTCTCCCTCAGTAATTGTGTTATTTGCATTTAAAGCAGTCGGAAAGAGAGAAGACCGGGCAGACATGGACAGGGAGAATGAAGGGAAAGGGGGAATAAAAAAGAGAAAGGAGAGAAGGAGAAGAATATATACGAAAAGTGGCGTTTCTAGCGACTACCCTCCTACTCCCGACCCTACCCGCTCTATCTTCGAGACATAGAAATTTCCTGTGGCATCCCTTTGTGGCGGCGCTTGCCAGGCTCTTATTAAAGCCAGCAGCCTTGCGCCGCAACTACGATGTCGGTGGCGGCTCATCAAAGGTGAGGTTTCAAAGACGACTCAAAGATGGCTTGAAAATGTCCGAGGAGACCGCTTGGCAACTGCATTAACGACTCTGCTCCCGCGTATTCTCTGCCACGTGCGTTTGCTTACGTTAACTTATGAGAAATCGTAACATATTTGCTCGTGTCTGTTTCTAGATGACTTATATCGCAAAATGACATCCTCGACACATTTCCGTTCTCTTTGAATGTGTATTTAAAAAAGGATAAGACAAAAGCACTTTAAGTAGACTTAACCTTTACAAGATAAGAAAGCTACTATATTAGTTGAAACAGTGTCGTATTTTGAGACAAAGGAAAAATGAATTATAACAAATTTTACTCAAAGAAAAGCTACAAGGTTTAAAAAAAGACTACCGTCTATAGGTTAAGAATGTTTAAAAATGTGTCGTGTAATATACTAATTTAAAATCAAAGAGGAAACAACTTTATTCACCAATAAATTTATAAAACTTTTATAAGATACTCTGAATGCTTTTATTGAATATTGTTTATTTTTTACTTCATTTAAATCTTTAAATACAAATAATTTGTATTTAAAGATTAAAATTCTTGAATTTCATTTTCGATAAAATCCAAATTCTATTTCATGAAACTATCAATCACTCATGACCATCCCCGCCTCTATAGATAATAACATCCAAAGGTAAGGTGGAACTGCTTGACTAGGACTATGAATCACGCGTCACTAAGTAGCTACTTGCTGCATAGTTCGGTATCCTGTTCCCCGTACTACGTACTTCTTGTTCGTGCTTCGCTAAGTTCGTAGATTTTACATCCTCGTGAAACGTACCCGAAGATCAATACCGGGTCGGTCTTCGTTCTTCAGTTTTTGCGGATAACCAGAGTTTTATGAAACTGGGCTCTTTCGTAACTTATCTCACAATATATTTTTTATTCTGCTTGTATCAACTCTTCTTTCGATGCAGATATATCGGTTATTACAGCATAATACAATAGAATTAAAACGTGTTTTATATGTAAATATATTCAACGTTAAAATTAAAACTTATTCATTAAAATTCAAGTTTATATCTGTATATTCATTTGTAGCATCTGCTAATCATAAACCATACACTTTCTTATTAAATTTTCCAACAATTTGAACAAATATTTTTGAATATAGACTCAAGATTCTCAAAATAAACGAATATATACCCCGATAATTGAAAGAAAATTAATGTTCAATTTTGATTTAATAATAGGTTTCAAGTTAGTTATTGAAACGAAAATTCCTCTTCCGTGATGCGCGAAAGGGAAAAGTTAGCCCGCTCACTTTGTTTCTCGATGAAGCTGGGTGAGTTATTGACTTTGGTCTATGCCTCTACAAGGAAGACTCCGCCTGCACTTTCGACCCCGTCGTCGACTTCTGATCTTTCCACCACGTTATAGCAGAGGCCACCTCCGGGGTCCATGAGCTTCTGACGTAATTGATTTTGCGACCGCCGTCCTTCGAGGCAGAAACGACCATCCTTAATGGGCACCTACCGACGTTCTGTCGTGTCTTTTACGAGACATCCTATACATCGCTATTATAGTACATAGTTACATACGGGCTCTGGCGGGAAATACTGCTGGGAGTGAAGAGAGGAAGGATTTGCTTCTTGTCCAGGTTTTATTACACTTCTCCAAGAGAATATAAATGTTGTTACAATTGCGACGACAGTGACGTTAATCTATGAAGTGTTGAATCGCTTATTAAAGCAGTGATTATGAGAGAAATTTTACAAGTTTATAACGGGATTATTTTTGTGAAAACTATTTGGACTTGTCGATAGTTTTAATATTATGAATTCGGATCGTATGGTACAATAACTATCGTTACATCATAGAAAAATACTTCGCGAAAATAATATGTGGTGTCCCATAAAAAATAAAAAAAAAAAAGAAAACGGTAAAAATAAAAATTATATGATTGCAGAAGTTGTAAAATATTATTAAATCAGTGCAAAGGTTCGTGTCCGATTTATTATTTGAAATTAATAATAATTGATCTAATCTAATATATACGAACTATGTTCTCTTTTAATAACTAGACATTATGTATTGCACGTGTGCCACGTATGTGGATATTTCAAACTTGTCTGATAAATGATTCAATCATTAGATATTTATTAATTGAATTACTTTATATCTATTATAGAAATAATTTATTCTTCTGTCGGAAGTCGCATAGAAGTGGCAGTTTCGCAATTGTCAATGTAAGAGTACGTAAAGAGATTAAAATGGAATGTTAAAAATGAAGAATATAATGTAAAAACACCTAAAACAACGACACCGAGACAGCTATATTATCGTAATACATGTATCGTAGCAATATCTAATCTAACAAACGGTTGGTTGGAACAGCCGATACGCAACGAAGTGTCGATAGCCAGTAAACCGCCGCGGCCGTCGGCCATACGTGGCCATTTGAAAAACCGTCCTTTATGGCTGTCTTTTCTGTATTGTGTCGCCATTACGATGCACACGTACGCTCACATCCATAAGATATGGACTCCGGCGGACGTGTCGCGACACGAGTCTCCGTATCACGTTATGGACCTGTAAATACGCTGGACGTGTTTACACGACCATAACCGCGGCCGTCTTGTAAATAAGTTAACCTCGTTGTCTGAGAGCCTACGTAGTTTTATGAGGACCGCGACAAAGTACCGATATAACGTCTCCAATGGCGAATGCCTCCGACCAATGAAGAGAATTTTCCTTGCAGACGAATTTATTTTGCTACCATAAACGCGAGTGTGAACATTCCGTTTCGTCGAAAGCTCGTTTCTTCTTAAATAAAAATCAAGTCCCTACCTTGAAAAAGACAGTACAAGAAGAAGAGACATGCATATCTTGTTATCGCTTGATGTATTAATTTATATTGTTTATTTAGTTTGTATATTTATTAGTTTATACTTATACACTCGGAGAAAAAGACATACTGGTGACAAATTGACTATAAAAGTGAGAACTATACAACTTTTATATAAGTATAGAAATAATATACGTAGTTGAATGCATCACTTTATAATTACTGAATTTGTAAAATAGTTTCTTCAATTATATACGTTAATTTATTCAACTACTTATATTAATTCTATATAAAACTTACATAGTTATTACCTTTATAATTACTACCACTATGTTTTTCTCTGGCAATGACAATATTGTATGACAAGAAAATTAATGCGTAATGATCGGTGTCAATAAATTGTAAGAATCATTAAATGAATGCTGGTAATTCTTTTATACTGAACAATTATTAATTACATATCTATAGCGTTTCTCTTTCAGAATCACACACCTACGCTAAGTTTAAGATATATCGCATCGTAAGTATTGTTGTTATACATTTATTATTCGTTCTCGAGTTAAAGCGTGAAAATCAAGTATAATATCCGTAGCTAATTGTTTATCGAAAGCCTGGCGCATTTACAGCAATATAAACGTAGCTGTTCGGCGAATAAGTTAAGACTCCTCGTCTAAGAGCTGGTTTTACGAGACAGCGACAGAGTGGCAATACAACGCAGCCTCAGGCGACAGGATTGGCCAATGAGGCGAGTTTTCGCGGACCGATGAGTTTGACCAGCATAGCTTACGGCTATCGCAATCGATCACAGGCTACCAGATATTACTCGAATGACGACGACTGCTGTGAATAATACTCCGTTAAATCCTACCCGTTTATTATTGCAATATTATGTAAAAAAAAATTAATTTTAAACATTTACCAACACACAGTTTAATTAGAAGGAATACTTATATTAATAATAACAATAATGATTAACAAATATTTGAAAAAATTATTATTTCTATTCAACATTGGAGAAAAATGGATTAATTAGAATTCTAGTGAAAAATAAACAAATAAAAGTTCTATAGTTAAATCTGTCACAATTTTCGTCGAGATAAGATATCCAATCGTGATGACCGGAATTCTAATTGATACGATCAAAATCTTATACCTGCTTGCTAACTTTTTAAACAAGTTTTGCTCAATAAATAATTGTGCGTGTATTATATATTGTATATACGTATAATAATATTTTGAGAAGCAAATTTCCAAAATTTCATTTTTTGAGTTGAAGATCTTTAGTGTTGAGAGATTCATATTTTAAGCTACTCTATGATGTTCTGAAAGCATTTCTACATCATTAATTTATGTGCTGGAAAAAATCTTAAAGTGCATTATGTCCCTTAATTAGAGACAAACAAAATGTATTTGTTTAACATTTTCACTAATTTTCAGCAACTGTTTAACAATTTTGTCGAACATTTCACATTTTACTGATTGGCGAATTGTTATTTTTTGTAAAGCGCGCAGTTTTCTTGCGACTTTTTTTTCTCATTTTCTGAAAGTTATAAATTTCGGACAAAAACGTATTTTGAAATTCTGCTCTTCATATATATACAATATTACACACACATAACGCATGATATTTGGGAAGTAGCATTTCATCAGAATCGCGAAATTCCCCTCGCGTTTACATTTGAACAATTCTCTCCTTCATTCACAGTCACTGCAAACACACTATCTAAGATGCGTAATCGAGAAGGGACGGTACGGTGGAAATAGAAGAAGGAGCAGAAAGAGGGAGGGGTAAATGAGGAGATGTTTCGGCGCAACGTGAAGCCTTCAGCCAATTTCCAACCCCGAGTTATTAGTTTTGGATATGTGGTAAGCGTCTTGTTATACGTACACGCGTATGTAAACGCACACGAATTCCGTGTGTACGTAGAGAATTCCTTCGTGGCATAGGCTGCGCGACGCAGGAACGACTGGATATGAAAGGCAGTAACCGGAAGTCGGGGTCTCAGGGTTGTCTTCCGCTCCCTCCTGCGCCCTGCTTCCGGTACCGCCGGGAGAGTTTTACCCACCCTTTGTTCACCGGAGATAGTACGACGATCGTCATGCCACCGCCGTAACCACCAGCAGTGACTTCGATCTCCCTCTTCCTGCCACCCCACGAGAGAGAATCCCTTCTTCCTTCTCTCTGTCTCGACCTCCAGCGCACCCTCACCGCGAGTCCTCCATCTTCTTAGTTACCGGAACCCCTAAACCCGCCCCGTCCCGCGTCATCCCGGGTTGCCAATTCGTTTTCTTTGCTTCTCGCTTTGTTCGTCACGCGGAGGGGAAGATTCGCCCCATTACGCGCCTGGTGAATAAGCAGATACGCCACGTCGACGGGTGCCTATGTCGGAGTAGTGACTCGCGGAAGTCGGTGTCGATGTTTCAGCGGGTGGGCGAAGCTCATTTGCCCGTCGTTACGTCCTAACGGGATGCGTCTGCACCCGCCAGAATCCGATAAGGCGTATAAATTGATGTTTTTTGCCGGTAACTATCTGTTGTAATTAGAGAGAGCGTACGCTCTCTCATCGTGTTTGTTTTCCAGCAACACTTAACGTCCATTCGGGTGAAACTGTTGGCGTTGTTTGTTTAATTCCGGAAATGAGTCTATAATTAGCAAATTCGTTTGATTAACAGAGATTTGAGGATTACAAAGTATATTAGCTCTTTTCAATTTCGATGTATCTTGTTAGTGCAGATATTATTACAAATAAATTTAAAATATACAGTAAAATTGTCTCTCTCTCTTGTTCATTTCGCATTTTACTTTCCTTTCCCACAGCACATAAATCAAACTATTATGTAGCATGAAAAATGCATAATGTGTCAAGTCTTATTTATCGATGAAGAGAAAAAGCACAAGTGTAGGTGTCTTCGGGTATTCTCATAAAAATCCACAGAATATAAAACGAAAAACGTTTCAGTCAAAAGGTCTTACTTTTAGGACCGAGAAATATTATCGCAGAAAACCTTTCACTATTATGAAACGCACGCGGAGGAATGACCGGGCTCTCGTTTATACCAAGATTCATGAGAGTTACTGTATTCGTTCGAAGAAACCGGCGATTAATTCACGCTGGAGGTTAATCGGCAGCGGAATAATTCGCCGATTTGGCAAGACGTGGTAGCGACCGAAAGAAGAAAGGAAGGAAAAAGGAACAAGAGCCCGACAAAAAGCAGTTATCCGCAGTAGCTTGGAGGGTGGCTATTTCCATCGGCCCCCTAGCGGGCACTCGTACGAAAAATGAAGAGAGCCCTTGCGCGCGCGCGCGCGCGCGCGCGAGCGAGCGTCCACGGAGCGATTATTTCGGTTTTTGCTCGGACGCGCGAAGGCGCTACGCCATGCAGAAAAATGGCACGGGCCCCGTTTCTGTCTCGCGCGTCCGATCGGGGAATCTCGTTTTTCATCTTCCATCGACGAAGACGAAGGCGGACAATTTGTTTCGCCGCATGGCGCGCGCCCGTAAAAACCGGAGACTGCCGCTCGTCATGGCTGACTGCCGCACGGCCGAAAGGATGATGACGGTGACGATCGAGTCGTGACGGTGCCGTTCTCTGCTTGCCAGTGTTTCATCCATGCGAAAACGCGACTTCCGAGAATTCAATTTTTCATCGGGGTATTCAGGACGCTCGTTACGATGCACCTCTCGGACAAATCGCGGAAAGCACTCGAACAGAGATTTACCTCTTGAAACGATAAAAACGGTATTTCCATGCGATATTATTGAGTTACGGATTCTGTTTCAAGCGGTTATTGATGCGTTTTAATGAAACGGCAAAAACCGTGATGAATCTCCATTAGAAGACTTCCGCGGTTACTCATGCCTTTCTATCGGCGAGTGAAAAATGAAAGACAGCTGTACAAGGAACAAAGCAAAAAAAAAAAAACGTCCGCGATTATTCATCGCGATTAGATGTAATGTCGATGCAATTATCGTCCTTCAACGATCCTGCCCCCTTCCCTCTTTCTTGAATTTCGTGCGCTGCGAATCTGTGGAAATTTTAATAGTCTTTTTGGACTCGCGCAAACAGCCTATGGGCAAAAACGATAATGCGACTGTTCGACTCCAAATGGATCGTAGAGAAGCGATTTAGCAGCTTCCTGGCAGACGTACCTTCAGGCAATTCTCTCAAGAATTTCTGGGCACGTGTTTGCCGATATACACATAAGTGAACGTATCATAACAGACTGACACACACCTCCAAGATCGTGCGCCGGCTTCTGTTATCTTTCAGCTCCTCGTTACATGTCGAAATAATACGCTCGATGACGTCATTAAATTTAAGAAAAATCTTTTGTGTCTCTTACATTTACTAGGACATTAAATTATTTATTACACAATATATATATTTTTTACATCATTTTACAATTCTAGTACAATGTACGAAAGTTACCCTTTTCAAGCTGCGCGCGCTCATTAATATTATTAAAAATTAACTCAGATTTAACTGAGTTCTTCGTGAACGTAAAACTGAAAATACGCAACGGATTGAAACATAGGAAGATATAAAACCTGTAATATTTCTTAGATATGACAAGCCATATTCTTGAATACACTCCGCCATAGATAAGTTATGGGGGGGACTGAGTTCATAACAGGAACGACATCATGTTAAAATCAATGTTGTTTACCGGATAAAAGTCGTAACTGCGAAATCGCCGAACTTCAGAACTATCGGGATAAGTAAGGTGATGATATACGAAATGGAATCGAAGTCGCAAAAACCGGGAGAAGGCGGGATCCAAAGGAAGGATGGAACGAAGTTTCCGGAAGAGAAAAAAAGGCAAAACTTTTCCAAGCCCGCGACGAAGATCGTATAATAAAACAATCGTATTCCACGCCAATGGAGCGAGAAGCAATAAGGGTGCGCATGCAAGTCCGAGAGTATTCCTCAAAACAATATTTCGCAGTGTCCAACGAACGTAGACGACGTCGATTCGCTCGGTTAAGAATATCGACGACGATTCCGCGGGAACGACTTTCGTCGGCGGCGGCGGCAATGTCGTGGCGAAAGAAGAATCCGTCGTTTATAGATTTTCGATGCCGTCAAACCAACGGCGGCGCCTGACGAGTCAAATCCTGACACATACCAGGGGAGCGAGGGAGTTCCTTTTGAAGGAGGAGCTGTCGTCTTTTATCGCAAAGACACTCGCCACGCAGACACGCTTACGGACTTGCGGATGCGTAAAGCGAGAGTCGCGATAACGCCTGCCACTTTCACGTCTTCCGTTCTCCGTACGGAAGTATAGACGATAGCTACAGGCAACTGGCATCAATTTTCTAATAGAGATGCGTGCTGCGTATAGGGGGTGGCCATACCTCAACGTCTCGCGCGTGCCGCGAAAGATTTATTTTATTTTATTTTTTTTTTTTTCCAGAATTCCGACGATTGAGGGCATGTACGTTCTTATCGATAGCGCGCATGATATTTTTTACAATGACGAAGATAGGCAAAGGAAGGCGGTAGTATGACCTCCCTTGAGCTTCCAGGATGAAATATCGTGCTCGTAAAACTCTTAATGGCTTCTTAAATTCTCGCGCTCGTACCGATCGTACGTTGCGCGGCACGAATCTAAAAATAGAAATTCTCGCGAAAAGATTTTCTGCACGGCTGTATGACGTATAAAATTTACATATATCTGTAATCTGCAATTTTGCATAACCTATCATGTGTATTGTACCCATCATGCTAATACAACACATGCTCTATAAAATCTGCATACACAATGAGAAGGTAATAAATTCTAGAGTTGAAATTTACGTCTAGGTGATATTGGTATCGTTTAAATATTATTTAAGGAAGTTATATGAGAAGAGATTTTTGTATTATACATATATCGTGAAAAAGATAAAATTTTTACTGCGAAATGAAAAATACGTCTCATTAGCGCGTAGTTAAATTGATTTGTCACACATCGTAAAAAGCGGCTACACTTTGTTAATTCAAATAAATGCTTCGCTTTTTCCTTTTAATGTAATACGAGCGAAGTATCGTAATAACGGTCGCCAGGATAACCGCGACGTTGAACGGGACGGTAAACGGCGGCAAAACATATTTCAATCAAAGTTCCCAAGAGCTAATCCTGAACGGCTCTACCGTGACCGAGAAAGGAAGGATCAGGGATCGATCCTAGTCTGCTAGGCGGAGGGCAAACTCCCCCAGTAGTCCGCGCTTTCAAGCGGCTTTTTCTCCGGGGCAGTGTATTCGTCGCGTAAAACCGAAAAGAACCCGATCCTCTCTCATCGGAAGAAAGGTATGTGGATTATTTCAAGTGAAATTTGACGACAGAGCCGTTATACGTCTTTTAAATATTCGGTGACAGGATATAAACTTGACTGAGAGCCCTCAATGCGTTTCTCTCAACCGCGATACGTGCTATCAAGGTGACACACGCAAAGCGTGGTACTCGAACAAGAGAATAGGCATGATATAAAAGGGACAGGGATCCAAATTTATGTAAACCTTCTATCAAAGGAGTCGTAACAGGCCGAATAAAAAAGAGGATAAGTTAAAGGACAGAAAGTCGAGATTCACAAGTTATTTATTTCTGGCGGTAAAATTCGAAGAACGTTACGTAAGTAAAAAAATGTTTTAAACTATAAACGGTCAGAATAAAACTGTATATAGAATTTAAACATATATTTAGTAGAATATTATATTCCTTTGATATATATACAACTGCGAAGGTATATTTTAATTTAATCTCTTGATATATATGTACAATTATATTCTTTGACTACTGTTAATGTAAACATTACCTTAAAAAATGTTTTTATTACTAGATATATTCACATACACACACAAATATATGTAGCTAAAAATTTTAAATTTCATTTTAAAATTTAATGAGACCGATATCATCGTGGCTTTGATATACAACGAGTAAACGTAATATCTCATAAAGCGAGCAAATATAATATAAAAGTCCAAGATCGCACTCTCTCTCTCTCTCTCTCTATATCATTCTAAAGTTTTGTAATATAGCCACTTTGAAGAATGGTACAGGGAGAAAAGTAATGATCGAGGCGACAAAAAGAGGTAGTCTACATCAAGAAAGTCAAGATTCAATTGCTGCATTTACGACGTGAGGTAAACCGCTTTGGTTTGCTTCATAGAATCGAGTTCGCAGAAGCATCAAGTATCTCATATATCGTCAGACACACAAAGAAATTGAATATAACGATCGTAAATAATAAAAAAACGACACATTTAGTTTAAACAAATAATGGTTATACACATGAAACTTTTTAAATCAGTAGACAATCTTATAATTACTAACTGAATGTACAATTTAATCTTTTTTTAAATTAAAAAATGTAATAAATTAGTCTGAATAAATAATAACATATTTACGTATGAATTAATGGAAATAACAATTGAAATAGAAAATTAAGTGCCGTGAAAAACTTTTATTACTTCCTGTTTTAATTTTTAGATGAACCAACAGTTATAATTTTGTATGGAAATTTTAATGAAAAAAATTTTACAAAGAGAGAAAGAGAGAGAGACAGTAATTTAATGAACATTTTGCCACGTAGTTTTTTTCTTTATCTGTTTCTCCTTTTTTTTCCGAAAATAAAGAACTTCTGCAGTACACAATACATTCGATTAACGTTGCGGTTTGTTTCAACAAAAATTTTCCATATTATGCGTCGTATACAGGAAGTCATAAATGTAGACAGTTACAAGAGAAATATAAAAAGTTCCGTCAGAAATACTTCATATTAAGTTTGAAGAGCTATGCTCGTTTTTACATTTCATTCTACGACAGAACGACAGCTCCATCCGTTTGAGATCCTCGAAAAGGCTACTGCCCTCGAGGCAATTCCAGCCAGCTATTGTGGTAGCCTTAAACCGACCCTGACTTTAACGAAGACAGTTTCCCACGTTTTTATCCCTTCCTCGAAGCTGGGAGTTTGCCACCCCCTCCCCGTTTCAAGTCGCGCTGCTGATTCGTGATTCGCGAGTTTGTGCCTTTCGCGGCAATCACGGTCGGAACGATTTATCTACAGCTCCACGTAGCTTCCTCTCCCTCCCCTGGCTTCGGTATGATTTTAACGATGAGCGTTCTCGGTGGATCCGCAGCATTCCGGTCGTATTCTCGGTCGGCGGTGGTTCACGATCGCGGCGGAGGCGCATTAATAATTTATGTCGTCCGACGATAGGACGCTCCCGGCGCTCTCGACACGATCGCGGCGCAGAAATCGTGAGCGCCGATACGATCGCCTTCCCGTCGCGGAAACGTGAAAGAAGCCCGACGACGGCGGGCTGGGTCTCACGCGCGCGGTGTTCTTTTCCTTCCACGAAACCGCGGTGGGGGCTAATAAGGAATTAAGGACACGTGCAGCCGCGCAACCTATAAGAAGCGGTGGGATCACTTTCCACACGGTCGACCGGACAAAACTCGCGGCGACCGTGTAACGCGATGACGCGCGGAAATTTCCACCTCCGAGATTTTTCCCCGAGAACTTCCGGCGAGTGACTTTGGCCTCACTTCGGTGGCAGCCCGATGGCTTCGCTTCCGGCTTCGCCGCTGTATAGGATCTGACAAATCCGACGGCTCGGCACGCGGACGGAATTAATAGAATCGACGTTGCGAAAATACGTCCAATCCTGGGGTATTACGTCTCGACATTGGCAGTTACATTTTATCTCGCCCTAGCACTTCTGGCATCGGCATGTTGCCTCCGTGCAGAATCTGTGTGATATTACGATTGGATAGAAATTAAATCTTGTTACAAAATATTATTTTTTGCAAACAAAAAAAAAACCGTATATTTAAAGAAAAATATATTCGTTTTATCATACAAGAAATATCTTTCGTACAGTACAGTGAGAGATTAAAAAAAGGTATATGGAAAAGATAGGTAACGTTAGATCTTATAGCGTTAATGTACCCGCTTAATGGTATTATGTAGCAGCTTAATAGTATTATAATTGCCAACCATTGATCCGTAAGATTTTATGAAATTTGATATGTGAAAGAGCTAATAGCGCAATGAATATGATGCGTTAAGCCGGTACATAAAAAAAAGCAACAGTCCACCTTTTTACGACCACCGATAGAAACCAGAGAAGATATAGCTAATGCGATGGTATTCCTGTCGGTTTAAATAAGCCGCGTGATTAGGAAATGGTTGCCGGCTGGACAACACGCCCGCTTTTCGTAGCTACCGCTGAATCATCGGTATCATCATTTATTACACTCGTTTTCAATCTGTAATTGGGACCTAAAATTAATTCTGTCTGACAAATTGTTGGGCTGTAATTTTCTAAAAGTCACGCTACGATGTAATTAAATCAAACTTTTCATTCTGTATGTTGAAAGTCTGACGTAACTTTCGTAAAATTCAATATCGTTATACTTGTTACGTAAGATAATGAGAATAGAGCGGATGTTTTCTAACATTTTAAGTTTTAAATTCTTTACCTTCCAATCTTATGTGCTTGTACTAAATATTTAATAACGACTCAAAGCATCTAAAAAATTACCTAGTTTACTTTTCATTGCAAAATTAACGAATAACATAGCAGAAGGATACACTTTTACGGATTTTCTGAATGTACAAAACGGTGTTCTATCCAGCTACCGTTTTAATCGTAAAGCAAGCTAGGATGATGGACGTTTCAGACACGGGCATATGTTTCTCTTCCGATGCTATCGTTTGTCACTGCCGGCTTTAACTGATAGTAGCATCTGGTAAAGTCTGTCATTGCAGGTTTTGACAGACGTTACAATCGGTTGAAATCGCGCGCACGAGTTTCTGCCGACAATTCGCGTTCATCGTCGTTTTCATATCTCTATCGAATTGATCGAACCATTATATATCGCTTGTTAAAACATGAGAATTTCATGGCCTTTTCTGTAAAGCATCCGATATGTAACAATTATAATTACGAGTAACATATAGAATCACGAATCCATGTTTTATTGAACAATGTACAGTTATTTGTAACAGATCATTTTCAATGAGGCTTTTTATATGCTTACTTAGAAAACACATTCCGGAAATATCAGAAAAGAAAAAGAATATAAGAACATTGTTATATTTAAATTATAGTTTCATTCCCCCCCCCCCCCCCCCACAAATATATAATCAAAGAATATTATGTATAATAATAATATTTTATGATTGAATTTGTGTACTCAGATTATATGTACGCTTCCAGATTATTGAACCATAAAGACACCTCTAATAGCGGTCATTTGTTTAAACCTGATTTATTCAAGCGTGGCTTTTCTTCCTTTACTGTGCATAATAACACATATAATCATCACGAATGTTATGTTATTTATTCTAAATATGAATAGTAAGAAAAATTAGAGTGTATTAAATATCTCATGATGTTTCTAATTTTTAGTTTTAGAGAAAGACGTATTACTTGAAGAAAATTCAACTCAATCGATTTCTGTGTAGTTTCTTTTTCAAAGATCATTCATTATTATATTCAATACTGTTAAATTTATTATATGTCAAATTATACCCAATTTGAATTGTTTTTAATCATTTCTATAAGTCGTCACCTAAAAATGTTAATTTAACTGAAATAATTTAATTTCAAGAAATTGTATTAAAGACTCAAATGTCATTTATTAAATGCATGCGTCATTTCACTTTGAAACTAATCACAGAAATGGGTTGATTTATATTTTAACATACATGAAAGTTAAAAATAACAAAATGTTATTTAATTCAAGAAAAGATTTATCATTGCTTCTTCGATATCTAACAATTAAGTGCGGTCCATTTTTCACGCTATTATTTTTTTTTCTACCTGTATTACGACATTCCAAAAATGCGGGATTGTCGTCCTTCACTTTCATTGTCAGCTCAGAGATCAGCCGATATTTATAAATCGCGCCGATGCTCATCGACATGTGGCTAATCGATCCACAAAAATGTGTAAATCGCGTTCGGTTTTAACGCACGGCCGGGAGAAACGGCGCCATACGCACTATTCCGCGAGCAAAATTTTGCACGTGAATTCTCTCGGATGAACGGACGTTGCAAGAGGGGGAGCAGCGAATTGCGGCGTTGGAGGTGGTGATGTGGTATGGGACACGCGTTTTACTTTTTGAAATCCACGTAGACAACGGGAACGACGAGCGCGATTGTAATTAACGTCATCGGTCCCGTTCGATCTGCTCTCGCGCCAGCAGCCCCCCGTCACCAAACCCCCTTCACCCATCACCGTCACCCGCCCACCGCCGCCACCCTTCCTTCCCCGTTTACCCGCACCTTTCGTCGGTCGCGCTCTGTCGTCGTTGTGCCCTTTCCATTTCGCGTATAATTAGTGTCCTCTGTACGCGCGATGTTTCCCTGCCGTTCCCGCGGCGTTAATAACGGCACGCTGGCTCGATCGCGTTTGCGGCTTCCCTTATCCGTTTGAAAACGGGATTCAATTATGATCGTACGGCCTGGAGGCGCGCGGGACAAAAGGGCAAGTATCGGCTCTGTTTCGCAGACTGTACTTTATTGCTCGCATTCTCCTCGTGTGCCCCTCTTCGTAGTTAACTTTTTTTTTTTTTGTTTGACTTTCCGGATGGTCGACGCGCGTCAACCGCGTCAAGAACAAAGTGCGGGTGAGGCTTGATAAAATCATGTAGATACAGCTATATATTCATAACTTATTGCTCCCGTTTAAAAAACAATATGACGCACGATATTCTTTGAACTAGGACGTTCCAAATGTACTTTTATCGTGCTTTTCTTGAAATATAAGGTATCCAGATATAATCGTTAAAATAAATTTTTCTTATATTCTGCAAAAAATGTGAAGCATAGTAGGAGGAAAACAGTTGAAATTTCCAGATCGATAAAAGTTCGAGTCAAGAATATCAAGACCCGATGAACTTCGTGCGGATCGGTTACGACAAAAGTTTTAACGAGAAAGAAATGATGTGCAATTTTAATCGCTGCACTCGTGAAGTTTTTTACACGTATACCTACCGAAGGGAGTTATTTCCAAAACTGCAACTGCTGTTAAAATGCAGATAAATGCAGATATAAAAACTAAAAAAATGTGGAATCGATGTATGTAGTATTTTTTTTTTTTTTATTGAGATAGTTCAACATTTATTTTAGCAACATTTCAGTATTACCAAACTGTAAATTTTACGAAAAATTCAAACCTTAAAGTTTTTTTTATCTGTCATAGTTATATACATATATCTACTGATTTTTGTAATACCAGACATTGAATGTCATACCGAAACCACTTTTGCATTTTCTCATCTCATTATATTTCGCATTTACGAATAATACGAGTTTTACAATTCAATTTTCTATTCTAAAAATGTGCATTAAAAAGATAGAGATGAAAACAATGGAAGGCAACTATATCGTGTACTATTCGTACATGTCTATATTTCTTGCTAATATATCAGTAGCGAAATAACCGATTATTTGAAGGGCCGTGTAAGCTACTAGTCGTGACGTGAATTTATTTGCTCGATTTGGAAGCCACCCAGGGGCGCCTTGCCGCTGACGGTTCTGACTGATAACGGCCACTTTGCGCCACTCCCGAACCACCTATTTTAATACCGGCCTACCCCTCCGCGAATTGCTTAATATTCCACCGGTGGAAAAGCGGGGACTGAATTTGGCCGAGGGCAGCTGCGCCCGAATTCTGCTTCTTCCGCCCGACTTTCGATGAACCAATCGAGCCGCTGTGCAAACACACGTTCAACGAATCAGGGCCTTACACATAGTGTCCTGGAGCATGTTCTCCTTTAAATCACTAGCTAGATTGAACCCGGTCGATCTGTCGTTACGTTTTTACCGTCATGGAACCGGAATTCGCAATAGAGGAACTAACCCACCGGTTCATTGCTCAGCAATTTGTATCTGAATTGGGTGCTTTAGAACTCGGTGTACTGTGTACGAAATGCTGAATGGTATTTTCTCCGATGCATTGAATGATGAATGATAGTGATGTGTCATCAAATACTGCATAGCAACGTTGGATGGATTAATGCATTTTTAATCTATTGGTTCAAGATTGTGTCGCAACATTCATTTATGCAGTTTTCAATTTAATTTATATATAGATAAAAAAATTAATGAATTAATTAAAACTTCATATAAGTTTTCAACGTTATATAGGTGCAGTAGCAAGCTGCACGTATAATTTCAATTACTTCAACATATTTGTTTCCTAATATTTAGTCGCAAATAAAAGGCACCACTCAAATATCAACATGTACGGCATTGTGTATGTAAGTACACTACAATAGTTAATATCGTGCATATTGCGAAAAAAAGATCAGTTTGCCAGAGTCGCGTTTGTGTGTTCGCATAGTGCCGCGAGGCAGGTGTTAATTGGCCTCGACTACCCGTAGTGGAAAACGTATACGAGCGGGAAAACCGGACGGAAAATCGCAGTGTGTTAGTCGGAGGCTGGCGTGTCGCATGATATGCGGAGACTTTCATGACTTCTACGAGGAAAATAAAGAGAAAAAAGATAACAAAAAGGGAGGAAGAAAGAGAGAGAGAGAGAGAGAGAGAGAGAAGTGTTGGCCAGCGATGTGAGACGTGTAGTTTCGCATGGTAAAGTAAAAAAATCGATTCCGTGTAAATGTATACTGGCAAAACGAGACTTTCCTGCCAAGGTAGTTACGTATATATTTGAACTTAGAGGGTTACCTCGTAAAGTTCGATCGCCTGTTCTCGCCTTCGAGTTCTTATAGAGGGAAGCAGGGAGCAAAGATGATAATATCGACCCACGTAATAATACGGCCTCCCTCGCGAGACTCTCAGCATGAGACAGGATTTTAGCGACGTGTGTGTTTAAATTTTATTCATTCCCCTAATCCAGGGACGTTAATGAAGCAAAGCCGATGAAGGGAGAGGCGTGATTTATCGAAAGCATTTCTAAAGAATAAATAAACACTATCTAATTCCGTTTAGAAATCGATACACTTATTTCATATATTTTGTAATTATAATATCAATTTATAATACTTTACTTCAATTTGTTATCTTAATGTTAAACATAATTTTCTATATATCGAAAGAAATTAATTGTAAAGTACACATATTTATTACGATTACATGACAATTTTTATTAACGTCTTATACTCTCTTATTGCATAATGTTTATTGAATTACAACGTTTATGTCTTTATCGCATGTCGATATTCCGAATAATTCATGTGTGCGACATCGCCGAGAAAGTGGAGGAAAGGTATATGGTTGGGTTTTTATGTGCTCCAGAAACTGCGTCCCGGGAGACCGATTTTACGTTCCTATACGGAATAAAGCGCATAACGTGAGACGCAGTAGCTTTCGCCGATATTTACGTATCGTCGTCTTCTGGGACATAAAATTTTCCATCTCTTCATGAAGTATTTTTCAGTTATGTATTTCCTATATGCATCCTATGCCGAGAACGGAAACGAAATGCTGCGAAAACTGTATCACAAAACTTTTGCTCCGCAGAACGCGTACGTGTCGCTATTATGGCATCAAGCAGTACGACAAGTTTACGTACATTCGTGCGCACTGTTCATTTCGCAACGTGTGACATCGGCCTTACGACCCGCTGACACGAAATACGTGCGCAATTTCGTGGTCGCGACGAAAAGATGACGACGACGACGACGACGACGACGACGATTCCGGCATATCGATCTCATGAATCTCGTGTTCTCTCACCGAGATTTGATCGTGTACTTTATCAAATGTACGCCTTCGCGATAATCATCTAGAACGCGTTTATAATTCGCCCCGAATATTTATGCTCCCCGTAGCGGCTAATTGTGATTCACTGGCTTGCGTCACGAAGATATGTCGCAAAGAATTAAGCCTTAAGAGTAACTCGCCAAATGATCCAGTTTGATAACAGGTGCGCAAGGGGCTTTTAAAGCACGTCATGTTTTTTTATATTTAAATATCTCACACAGCTTATAGATGGTAAAATGATATTTAGATAGATATGTAAATTTTTCCCATGCTTTAAAGAGCATTCTTGCGGAAAGTGAGAGGCAAGATTTAAACATAATCTTAATTGTAACAAATTAATATTATTAATAAATATCATTATATTTCTTGGTTTTACTACAATTGAGATTAGGTATGTTTAAATCTTGCACCCCTCACTCTCTGCAAGAATACTCTTTAGAGCATGGAAAAATTTATACCTCTATCTGTAGATATCATTCTGGATATTTATAAAACTATGTGAGATATTTATATAAAAAAGGCACGACAGCAGTAACAATGTATGATAAATGATTTCATAAAATGCATCGTGCTAATGTGGCGTGATGAATGCAAGATTTGATGCATGAAAAGCCGTCTTTGATGTCGCGCCATTAGTTAGACTTTATTCCGCAATAGAATATCCTTGATCACTATCTCATCAACCAATGCTCCTTTTTCCAGGCTTGAATCTGGTCGATATTGCGTTTCGATGTAACGAGACCAAATGGCCGAGGATAGCGGACTTAGCCACTTCTTGAACTGGATTCGATAAAACATTGAGGATATGTGGCATCGAGAATCAAATAAGTATCATTAAAAACGGTATGTCAACAAAAGAGATAATCAATTAATATAATCGTAAGATAGAGTCTTCGAAATCATAATTATAAAATTTATATGAAATCCTGATGTCTTATCCGATAATAATTTGTGCAACTATGAGAAATAATTGAGTAATGTTAAATAAAATCGTTTATTTTACTAAATTTCATGTATATAGTAAAAAAAAGTTATTTGTCATATTAGATGAAATCGTATAAAATTAAATAAAATCATGGAATTTGAACCAAATTGGAGTAATATCACACATTAAATTGCTAAGTAATTTAATTAAATTGCGTTTAAAAACTAAAAATTATTTCGGCACGTAATCCCACACACTAAAATATTATTTAAATATTTAAGATCCAGCTCAATTATTTAATGTATATTTTTATCAATTATTGTTGTAGTATGACCTGCTGAAGAATTTGTCTGTTGATAAATATTTCCGGAGAGAGGAGTAATCCTCTGTGAAGGAAGGCAATATCGCCTGCTGTTTCAGGTAGAGGAATATGATGAGTTGGTTAATCCTTGTCGCAGGATTTGAGGAATCCGATTAGCGATAAAAACCTAATTTTGAACGTCCCATTCGAGGGATGACCCGGCTCGAGTGACAACGTGGGAGAAGCTGGTTGATGTTGCTGTACCGGGTGGTATGGTGGAACGTGTGTCAGTTCAGGCATCAACGGGAACGGCGACGACGATGACGACGTCGACGACCACGTGTTGTCCGTACTAGTGTTTGGTAACCGAACGTCACTCCGAATGATGGATGACACGCTAATCGTTCGTATTTACGCACCGCATGTGCCCGCAACCTTCTTATTTTCTCGTCCATTTTAAGGCCGCGGTTGGCTCGTAATGCCGAGGTGAGTTTTGCTGCTACCGACATAGATTACGTAAACCGTCGATTTTTCACGCGTTATTTACGGAGATAAAAAGCTTGAATAAAGCTCAACAATATTTATTGATAAAAAGAATCTCTATGTTTAATGTATTCCAAGTATAATATGTTCAGAGATTATTTGAAATTATTTATCGCATATCTATATCATAACATACGTTAAGTAGACACGTCGATATAGATTAAATTAATTAAATGCTAAATTATTACAAATAGGACGTGCATTTCTGAATCCGACGAGTTTATTCCTTGCATACATATTAAAAGCTTCTGTGCCTATTTGCACTCGTGGTGATCCATCATGAGATTGCGTTGGCAGGATGCGTATGTTACTGATTAGAGCGTACGTGTTGCTTGGCATGCGCATCGTGCGTGTCCAACGAGTTCGATGATCGAGAAAGGTGTATACGACCATGGGAATTGACGTGAATCGGCTTATACAAGGTGTATCGTATTACAGCCTTATTTCAGGATATTTCCAAGCTATTGAATTTATTATGACCAAGAAGATTCTTATCATTTTTTTTAATCATAATTATTTCACGTCTGGCTGGATTTGTCCACAACACGCACAGTTGACTTGAAATGTAGGATCTGTTCTTTTGAAATATTACAATGGTTGAGAATTTAAATTAATAATTATCTCATTTTTATCTTTCTTTATCGTAATCATGATAAGTGTTTTTCTGTTTGATCGATTTTTTTTTTAAATAATAACAAAGCCATAATTCAACACTGTATCTTTTTATTTAATTTTTTGCTGCGCAATCGCAGTATACAGAAATATCAATATGCAATAAATATAAAATAAATACGACTATACGTAAGTCAACAGAATGCACGAAATATGTATCGCTCTCACGACACACAGAAATTCGCAATACGCAATTTTCGTGAGCGTTGAATATGAGGGGAAAAAAAAATAGAAATTTTTTTTATATTTAATTACCAAGATTGTTGTCTCTCTTGAAGTTCTATTCAACAAGTAGCAGTAGCGCATAAAGAAAATTTTAATGGACCTGAAAAGCGTATATCTTTCACGTCGGGATCAATCATACGAATACACGATATAGATGTTGCGTAATACGATATTCCGGATGATATTCGTGGCGCCGTTAAATGGCAATAAGTTTACTTTAGCCGAGCAACTACGCGAGCGCTCATCCAAATCAGCCACGCATGATCGAGCGTTTGCATTATTGCTCGCTCGCTCGATTATTCTCCCCGTAGGATTATTAACGAATTACGAAACGCGACGCGCTTCCATTCGCTGGCTTGAGAGAACCGTATAGAGACGGGCCTAGGATTATGGAGCCCACACTTTGGGAACCTACGCTACGCGTGAGCAACGACGCATGTCGCCAGGCGCGTACACGCACGGTTATATACGTGTGTTCGATGGGTTTGATCGATCGGAGCCTATCGCTCCGTATTTATTTATATTCCATCGAGTGCTCGCACCTGGTACCATTAGCTCTCTCTCGTTCCACTGTGTACGCACGAGGGGAGGAAAAAAATATGAAATCCCCACGCCCACTCTTTCCACACGCGTGGCACTCTATCAATTTTTTTTTTTTTTCCCCGTGGCACCGCCGAAATCTTTACCAAAACCGATCGACTGTCATATTCCCGCCAGACGAAAAAATGAGGCGGCAGACGTGCCCGGCTTGTTAACGCCCAACCCTTCGCACATGAGAAACTTTTCAGTCAAAGAAGTAAATATTGATGTGACAGAATGGATTTTACTTCGCACGATTTGTGGAAGCGATTCGATGTACGTGTAATAATTTATTTATCATATAAATTGTCAATAAAAAAGCTATTTCATCTAGTAACGTGTAATTATAATAATTAATACCGTCTCACAATTTAATTTAATTTAATTTGTTTACCATTAATGCTATTTATAGTATTTATTATTACTAATCATTCCCCAGCTTTATCTGATATTTTTATTAAAGATTATTATACAAAAAAAAAATCTATACTGTATTATACTGCAGATGCATAAATATTGGTATTCGTGAGCGTGAGGTATAAATGCAAAAATTCATGGGAGCAAAAAATACAGGTAAGTCAGAAATTCATTCTTACTATTATATCAATAATATATTCCAAGTATGATTGACGTTAACCTTAATCCTACTCGGTAACCTGGATCACGCGAGCTGTAAAGTATTGTTCTCTGTATATGTCGCGAGACCTAAAATGATAAAACAAATTTATGGTGCAATGTAGCGTGTCACAAGAGCTCATTAATATCTTAGATAAATCTGAATCAGAATCCATCGAAGGAGGCAAATAAATAGAGCTCGCGCGACTACCTACATAAGAACGTAGTTAATTAAAAGTTTGTTGTCTTTCAAGTGCGCTCAAAGAACCAACATCTTTTAACTAACGGATTCAAGCAGACACGGCGGTCAGCAATCGTTGTGCCTCTGCTCTGTGGATCCAAAATCTGCTCTCTGCGCGTTATAGCTACCTCCGGAAACAGCTTCGGGAGTTTTAATGAAGTATCCTCTGGCAAAAGCAGCGAAAATCGATCTGCAAACCGTAAAGTCGTTTCTTTGAACAGTCTTTCGGATACACGGGCGAAACGAGAATGAACGCGGAGCTCGAACGGTGCTCGGGATGGGCAAAGGGATGCCGAGGAGAGAAAGCGAGAGAGTAAACTCGCCGTAACAATTAATTTACTTCGCTTACGCTCGGGTAATTGAAAAATTGTCGATAGCCCGAAGAAAGTCGGGGGCCGATACGCGCGCCCGCCGAGGGCCGTCAAGGTGGAAGGAGGCGGCGTGAAAGGGGAAGAGGGAGGAGGATGAGGGGCGGATACGACAAGCGATATAAGAAGCGAGAAAACGGAGTTAATTAAACCGGCAGCGAAGGGACGGAACTCGAGACGGCGCGGGGCGGAAATTAAAAATGTAAATCTGCGTGATTGGAAACCACAGAGCCGTCATGGCGGGCCGCCGCAGCGGACCCACCCTCGCGCCGCGCCGTCACCATTGCTACCGTCGATGGACTTCCTGCCGATTTGCGATTTTTATTATAATCGTTTCAATCGAAACCTCCACCCTCGCGAACGCGACTCGACTACGGAGAGATTTCTCTCTTCTCTGCGTCTCTTATTACCCTGAGGCTGAGATTACTGTAAGCGCTCGGTCGATTCATAGCGAGAATCGGGCTTTACTACCCCGTTCCAGATATCGTTTAAGAAATCAGGATTTCTATAGTAAGTGGATTTTCAATACTTTGGAGTGTTAAATGATAAACCGATAGGTATTATTATTCCGCGATTCGTACTATTGAAATAACGAGACAAAAGTGACATTTGAATAAATCGGATTAAAACAAACGATCAATGACAATCTTAATAATTTCGCTTAAGAATAGAAAAAGGCTTTCAAGCATTTATAAAGATTAACTCTAATTCTCTCTGTTGTTTTTATAAAAGTATCACGAAACAGGCCAGGAAGAATGTACAAGAATAGTTTCTTGTCATTTCACTTCACGCTTAATGGAGAATAAATATCCTGTAAGTGATACGTTAAAGCAACGCTTTAAGCGCTAACGTGGTAGGCGAACTCGGTTTAGATCATGTTGCTGAACTCCAATTTCATAAAATGGGGTAAGTCACTTTATACGCCGCCTGCATTATTTAGCACGTATAACGGCATTATGTAATCGCACAACGGAACATGCCTCGCGCGCCGTCGTCGTCGCGCTCTTAACACGCCTCGGAACACCGGCCGTGTTACGACACAATTTATTTACTATCCGCGATCTATCTTTCGCCTGCGCGTGAAACAATCTATTAATTACGTCGCAGATCAAATCTGCATTAGCCGCAAATATCTTTTAATCCTCTCCCGTATCGCCACCGCGTTTCGAATATGCAAGAAGCAGACTCGCTCATGCGATCGAGTATTAATCGGATCGAATGTGATCGAATAGGATCGCCAGTATCGGATTCATGGTGGCCGGCTAGTCTTACGCTTTGAGAGTCGTAGCTTCATCAATTTCCAACACTAATTCGATACCTCGACATAGCCAACGCCGGAATTTCCTGTCACATCACGTCACTCTAACCGTCCTCTTATCCTCGCTTGAATGCGATTTAGAGATTCCCGATAACGAGATCCAAGCTGTTTATATATCGTCCAGCGCACACGCACGTCAGCTTTTGCAATAGCCAAGCATGCGTTTCATATAAATCTGCACGGTCATTAGGAGGTATGCACCATCGGTGGTTATAACACAATCCATCGTAAACCACTTTTACTCACATTGCAGCGTCACTACTAATACATTTTATCGATCACAATATCAGCAGCGTACTGGGATTTCTACCGGGAATTATTACACCGCAAACATTTTAATTGCAGTGTTATTAATTCTAATTACGGCGTTAATGCGTAAAATTGAATATTAAAAGTTATATCTTTTTTATTTACTTTTAAGAAAAACTGCAGCTATCAAGTTCCTGAGCGTCACAGTTGCGACATGTCAAAATTTCATACTCTGTATATTATTTTACATACAATAATTAAAATGTAATTTTCAGTCGAATAGTATTAAAGAATTTTGTGAAGAAATTTTGTATGTAGATTAATTGTTAAGTGTTGTGTGTGATTTTCGCGATTGAATTAATCTAAAAACTGAACAGAAAGAAAAATATCAAGTTTCGATACCTACCCCGACAATTGATGTACAATCACCGGGGAGCCAGTTCGAAACTGATTTTACAAGAGAGATTGAGAGATGAAAATCTTCATATACATATTCAAAGAAGTTAGGTTCTTAAACAGGAAGCGATTAAAGTTAACCAATCACGCTGCCTGCAAAACCTGCGTGCTCAGGCACACCGCTGGGAGTAATCGAGACATGGTAATACACTTTTTACATCAAGTAAACATCTTTTCCGCTACTCGCAATATCATATGCTCACTTTTTTAAGTTAACGTGATTGGTTAAATTCCTCGCGGGCACGTTTCTTGAAATTTTTATATCTCGTTCGCAATCTCGTAACGCGTGTCCTATCGCGAAAATTATTCATACATCAGTCTTGCTCGCGAACTTGAGCATTATCGACGTCACGGTAGTTATCGTTTATTAACATAGAGACTAGAGGAACATTATATTACTCCGATAAAAGAAAAATCCTTACAAATTTATTAATTTAATTCGGGACTTTTAAATATATAATATACTTAACCAACGAAACAGATTTCCCTTCACAATTTTAATAACAAGAAATGCTGTCTGCTCCCAGAGTGTATTTTAATATAGAAACTTATGCAACAATCCATGTAATACATTTGTAATGCAGATAAATGAATTTGCATAAGGCAACTTTGAGATGGGTGTAGGAAATCTCATTCTGTCACCCGGGAGGTACTTCAAAATATGCATACATATGCATGCACGTAACGATATGAGTAACTCTGCCTATTGATCATAGCTGTAACGAGGTACGATCCTCATTCCATTAAAATCGAGAATAACGAACGAGTATCTTTCATCAGTTTCTGAAAATAGAAAAAATGGAAGATGGAGTTATAGGTATATATATATATATGTAGTCGTAGTTCGATTGCACGGAAACGCAAGGGGGAATCATCGTAGGTCAAACGAACTTGCTTGGGCTCCGGTCGAAATAACTTGTAATCGAAATGAAATTTCGGTCGATCAATAAGAGCACAATCGAAAGTAAATCGGCCGGGCTTGCCCTCTCGGAATCTAAGAAAAACGAGCAAACGGCGATGACGGGAGGAGCGCGCACCATCCCGGGGGCCATCGACTACAGAAGTCCTTTACGAAATCTCCGGCGAATAACCAGCCGTCTGTCGCGCGAAAGGTCCCTTTATGAGATCCGGCAGCGTACACAACGACATTCGCACGACGCCGCCCTTCGACAGAGCTCACCCCTGTCCCCAGTCGGAAGGGCCTTAACGCAGCAAGACGATTCCTGAGTGCGGCCATGCGTTTTCCGCTTTATACGCTCAAGTGTATAGCGGAAGGAGTACGGCAAAGCCGTGGGATGAGGAGCGGTGTAGATGCCACGGCTAGCGATCGAGCCCGATATCCTTGCGCGAGGCATCGACTCCTCCGACTGCCAATACGCCAGAAATTCCTGATACATCAAACAACGCCGACAGTCTGACGTTCGCGAAGATTAATTATACGTCAATCGCGTAAGTTCGCCCTCTGATAATGGATGTACGTTCCTCACTTTTGCGAAAGTGGGTTACGGTTACTTCACGGTTACCTAAAAGAAAGACACATTTCGACTTAATCCCATTAATCTTATTATAGGATAATCGTAATAAGAAACGTGCTAACATTAGATATATATTTAATAGTAAATTAATAATAAAATAAAAATATGTAACATCTCATAATTGCGTTGAACGTATAGCGATCTCAAGTTATATGCACGATATAAATATACAATGAAGTAAAAAAGCGTCTCATATACGTGCTTTTCGCGTGAAATATATTTGTAAAAACGAAACATAAAAAAGGAATGGAAGGTTATACGAATTATGACGTACATTCTTTTCTCTTATTAAAAAGTGAATTATAACGATAAATGACACGTAATCTGAGTCAGCCGCTGGTTTTATTGTTATAATTCACTTTTTAATTTGTTATAACTTAAAAAAATGAGTCGATTTCCAAACTTAATAGGCTTGTGGTAGTTTATTCTTTCTTCTCTCTTATTCTCTTATACTTTCTTTAACAGTTCATGTATTTTAACTCCATCAAAGTCTTCCAAAATCATTGTCAACGAATCGTGGATATTTTATGGTTGAGAACCTCTGCGCGATTTAAGGTATATTCTTCGATAGCACCTAAAGTGTATAATTCTCACGAGAACTCGCAAACAAAAATATTATTCTTCTTGGCATTCCCGCTCATAGCTAAAGTGTGCCTCGAAGGCGTCGTAAATCCCGATAAGAGCCTATAACCGGCCTCCATACGCTTCCCCATACTCCCGATGTTTGCCCTTCTATTCCCGGTTATCAAAAGGAATACACCGTGTCGTTCGAAAACTGCGGCTGGATATCGGTCTTAGGCCATCATCGTACCGACGTTTTGCACGGCGTTAGGATATACAAGCAGGCGAACTGCATATACGTGCTTAAGGCGTGAGCTCGTTGCGGGCGAATCGAGTGGAGAGTCTCGAGTGCAAGCGTTTAATTCCGCTCGCATAAATTTCGGGATTAAGAGCATACGTTATACTTAGGGAAATGCGAGTTTCGTGCTTTTAGCTCCTGTTCGACTTCCTTAGCCACACTCCTTGCCTCTTTTTTGCCCTCCTCCCCGTTCCTTCTGCGCCTACTCGACCTTCATTTCCTCACACTCTTCGCACCGCCATAGTCGTTTCACCTCTTTTCTACCGTCAGTTTCTTGCGGCATTCACTATTGCGTGAAGTAGAAGGTATTATTCAAGAAAAATTAATTCTTTCTGTCATGCGAACGTGAATATTCCACAACTACAATTTTGATTGGTTCTCGAAATGATATGACATTTGAAAATACGTATATATGTATACAATTTTTCATTCTTATACTGAGAAAAATTGTCTGCTTGAAAATGGACGAATCAGAATTTTGATTATCTCCACTCACTGAGAAACAAATGTTTTATTTAATATTTATTTGAATAGTGTCAACTAAACATTTACTTATCATAAATAAATATTTACTCTCAATACAAAAAAATGATTGTTAAATCAAATGAATGGTTTCCGTACTAAATATTGTACAATAAATATACGTATTAAGTAAATACATATTTAATCGATATTGTTCAAATAAATATTTATTAAAATTTAGTATATTATTTTACTATAGAATTATAATAGATTCAAGAGAAATTCTGATTTACCCATTTTCAACCAAAGTTTTAATTGATGTAAAGATTTTTTCCCAGGATATAAGATTATTTTTTAATAGTATATTATTTAAGGATTGATTGCAAAATTTAATTCAAAACCCACAAAATACATATAAAAATCATCATATCTTGGTGATTATCTGTATATAAATATAACAAAAATAGAATGCATATATACGAATATAAACTATAAGTTCTACAAAGTTAAATTATTATTGAATGACAGTTTTGAAAGACGAAGAGACTAAAATATTTATTCGAATACATATTCAAGTATATTTAGAGTGACTGACAGGTAAGCACATACAAGGAAAAGGCTTTTCTGAATATCAGATAATAAATCAGATAATAAACTTTTATAGTAGCAGTATATTGTATGTCTGACCACGGAATTTCCAAACAATTTGCACTACGTACGTCATTTTAAGTGTTATACGATTGAGGTTTAAAATTTCAGACACGGTATATTTCAATTAATAGAGACAAAAAACCGCGATTCTTCAAAATATATATTACAAATGGAAGTTGTTAATCACAAAGACAACTGCATTCGTTGTCACCTGTTTCGGTTAAGTTGATTCATTGGCGTTTTTATTTGATCAGATTTTCGATACGCCTGATGTTGTCACGCTCTACAATTGTTGATACTGTTTCATACCGATAAATCGTTATGACAATCTCATATGAATCATCAGAGTTTACCAAAGGTCAATATTCCATATAATTCAGATTTCGAAGAGTTTCGAGACATTAGCGAATTGAATAAACCATAATTCAATCATCCGGTTTCGATATAAATATTGCCATTCAGTTTTCCGTATATTAATTAACACAGACCGCCAAAATTAATCAATATAAAGTGCTGCTTCTCTAATAAAAATATAGAATTTGGTATCATTACGGAATTATTATTTAGCTGAACTCAGTATATAGATAAGTGAAATCGCTATCAGAGATTTTATTGTAAAAAAAAGTAGATAGAAAATTTAAAATGTTTTTACGTAACTTACGTATAACTTTGCTTATGTTAATATTTGTGCGTCATCTTGGTCTACAGGTACTTTAAGCTTAATAAACGTGCTAGATGGTGATTAAGTGTTTGCTTAATGAGTTCGTTAAGTTTGTTTACTGGATAGTTCGGATAGCGGATAGTTCCGAGGCTCGAACAACAGCACTTTGTATACGTACGTATAGCCATATTCGTTCCTTTCGTTGCGCATAAGTTTCAGCACGTCGATGGCTACTGACTGGCGCTAGAGAACTGCTTCATAAAAAAAACTGACGCGAAATTTATTAGCAAGCGCTAAACTTAAATAGCGCAGCTTCCGGATAAAAATAGCGTAACGAACTTGTCTCACTTTCTAAAACTGTGCTAATGAGTTATACTATACTTAAAATGAATTTTTTAATATTCGCATTTTCTGCTTTTCACGACGAACATTGATTTAAGACGTATAAATAAATGTTTTGTGAAAAGACTCAATACGTATTAAACAACTAATATATTGAGATAAGGGCAATGAGCCAATTTTCGTTAATCTTTAAATCAATCTGATATATTGCAAAGAATATCACGTATTTATGGCGTTTCGTCCCAACTTCCACTACTGGACTCATCAGTAAGGCATTGTAGTGGAAGCCTACCTTAGACGCCTGTTTAAGTTATTAAATCGAGATTCTATATATATTGTTCGGCGCGCAAGTTTTTTTGGGGGGGGGGGGTGGAAGGGGAATACATATATATACATATATTACTTTAATAAATATTGCGAAGAATATTACTACGTCGACCCGCCATCAGAGGTCTATAGATATTCGTAAAAATTTCTCGCAAGTGCCTTGATACGCGTATATCTGTATATATAGAATCTCGATTTAATAACTTAAACAGGCGTCTGAGGTAGGCCTCCACTACAATGCCTTACTGATGAGTCCAGTAGTGGAAGTTGGGACGAAACGCCATAAATACGTGATTATTTTTCGCAATATATCAGATTGATTTAAAGATTAACGAAAATTGGCTCATTGCCCTTATCTCAATATATAAATAAGTATTTTATTTATTTAGAGAACACATTAGGATAAATGCGGATAAACGTAGAGCGCGATAATCTCTAAAGAGGATAAACAAATTTGCTATAATTATGATATCAATGCTCTTAACAGTGCACGCAGGGGCACTATCCGCACCAATGTGTTTTCATACTGGTTATTGGTTAACTCAATTATCGTAATGATTGCGATAATTAATCTCTGTGGCTTGCGTTCCAAATACTGCGTGCAGGAACTAACGACGCATACATATAACAGGGGATATATTTAACGGTAACGAAATAGTGATAAGTCAATACGATTCGATATTGTTTCCTAATTACAAAAAAAATCGATTAAATGATATTACATTATTCATTATTATTCTGAATAATAGCTCTCTGCTAATAATTTCGATATTTTTATGGAAATTCTTAATATCGATCGCACACGAGGAAAATTTTAATCGACGTATATTGCAGCTAATAAATTAAATAGCCTTCTAATTTGCAATAATAAAGTTACAAAAATGTTGAGGCCATTAAATATCGTTGTTTCCGAAGTTCGTTGAGACGATCTGTCGCGATGAATTCGCTCGCAACTCGCGCACCGGTAATGGAGGGGCCCTCCGTGGCGAATCGGCGCGGCGGTACGATTTAACGTCTTGGGACGCTTAGTTAGCGAGTCGTGGCTCTGCCTCTCGTTCCGATTACATTCGGAATAAATATCAGCGACGAGGATTAACGGCGACAGCGAATTCGACGCGACGATCCGGCACGGTACGAGTGTCCTTAACGAAGAGTGAAGATCCTGCGGGATCGAAGGAATCGATCGGGAATCCGAAGGTAGGGCGCGCCGTCGAGCGGAGAAGAAAAATGTCTGCCGTCGGCCGCGATAATAAATCCTAACTACGCCGATAAATGTCCACGCGCCGATGTTTGATGGTGAACCAGTGATAATGGCCGACGATTCGGCGATAATCCGATCTAATCCAAGATATCGGCACTATCTGATTATTTATCACGTCGAGGAAATAAAGAAACTCTCCTCTCGCGCGCCGCTCCCTCGTCGTGACTGTAAATCATTATTTCAATTACGGCACAGTGCGGATTCGTCGGGCGAAACAATAAATATCACATCCCGCTCTGTAATTCTAACATGACAAATTTTCGCACCTATCGATACATGTTTATGCAACAACATCCGACTCGAAGTAGCTACGCACACCACCTGCGTTTAATTGCCAGCATTTCTCTTGTCCTACGGTGAATTCCAATCCACAAATCGGAAAGATTCGATCTACACGCCTTTGCCTTGTACCAATTATCGATATATCCGTTGCATTTACTTGTCATAATAACAATAATATTCACTTTCGACAGCCGACTCTGAAAATTATACGTTTCTTCTGTAACAGCAAATAAGTTCCTAGTCGCTGTGAACAGATATGTGTGTGATATCTCTCGCAGATAATCAATGGTAACATTTATGCGCAATCCGGAACATCCTCGAATCGTTCTGCGGAGATCTAGACGAGGCAATCGCAGGTCATTGCTTTCGATTTTTACGAGACGATGATCAATCGCTGATCCACCGTTGCGCGAAGAAACAGGCGTGGTCCTCGTTACTCTGTACAGCCTGAACGGTGGAATTTTTTTTAAAATCCACCATTATATTCGTTCGCTCGAACGAGAGTCTGCCTCGATCTCCATTATTTTCAACGACATGAAAAAAGAAGTGAAATAAAAAAGAAGGAGCGGAATCACAGCCATCTCGTTTGATGCTCCTTCTTTTACGTTGCTTACGACAATCGCGTCACCTCGTTGATTCATTGAATCGTGACATTTTGTCAAATTTGTCGATGAAAAGTGCTTTAATCTTGAATATAAATTTTACGATACGATAAAGATCTTTATACAACGTGATAATGTGGACGTAAATCTGGAAATTGGTTTTACATCGTTTTCAACAGCTTCGCTTCTTTTATTTCCTATGCTAAAATGAAAATATTTTCCATCCATTGAAGAAATACGCGAGTATTCTTAATTCTTTCGGATTATTAAAATTATATTCGTTGCTTTTTCTCAACGACGATCCAGACAAGAAACTATAAACTTCTTGTAAATTACATTCCGTACTTTATAATTTCATATTTATTGATCAGCTTCTCAATATCGATTTCCAAATATCTCTGTATCTCTCGTGAATTATTCTGAAATATTCTTGAATTATTTATTTTGACTGTTTTACGTGATGGTTATATTGCTATTATTGGAAGTTACTTTTAGAAATAGATTTGTGGAGATATTAAAACGTCAAACATTGTCATACAATGGTACAGTGCCCCAATTTTGTAAACCACTTGCCTGTCACTGAATCGTTTGAACAGAGTCGAGTCTTTAATAGGCATCGATCGGCTATAACAGTGCCAATTGAAAGATCTCAATACGATAACAAAGAGAAGTCGTGCGAGTAGAAAATGCACGCTTTCTCTGCATTATGAAGCTTGATTTAGATCGGACTAATCACATTTCAAATCAAGTACGATGAACTAGTTTGATTGCCTTTTAAAACTTCGTTTCTGAAGATAGTTAAAGGAGTATCAGTCGACAAATCGTAAGATATTACAGAAATTAAATAAATGTTGTTAACATTTAAATTCTTATATTTTACATGAACTACGCGTTCAGAACTTCTTGAATATATCATTCTTTACATTGATATTATTGATTACTTATGGCGTATTATAATAAATAGTCAACATACTACATCATTTTTGGCATAAAAACGTATTACCATATCTCTTCAACTTTTTACGAGTCATCTCAGAGATATACTGTAATATGTAACATTAATCCTATCTCCGTGCTATTCTTAAAGCCATCAGGCAGAGCAATTTATTACCACGTCCGAAACACGTTAGAGGAAATGCTCCAAAGAAAGTGTTAACAAATATACGCGCGTACAGAACCACTCGTCACGGCGTCGCTCCCGGACGTGATTAACGACTCGTTAAATATTAACGAGGTAGCGACATTTTTCGCCACAAGAGAGCTCCCGCCGTGTAATTACCAAAAGTTTCGACACGAGGCGGCGCGGCGCGTCGCGGCGTGCTCCTTCACAGAGTGCGGATTCTTGGCTGTGAGAAGGCACGAAGAACTCATCGAGGCGTCGTTTGAACTTTGTACAAAGAGCCATGAAGCAAATCGTCTAGACGATACATGTGTCGACGGAGGTGTCGACGAAAGGATACGGTGATGTCGCCGTGAAATTACGGAGCGAGGAAGAAGATAGAGACGGGGAGACAAATAGAGTAAAGAATCGATAGACAATTAGATAGCTACGTTCGTGTGCGTCTGTACAGATCGATAGTGAACTGGAGAGGACGATAGAAGGAGAGAACAGGAAGATCCTGATCCACGAGGGTAGATATCCGGACGAGCCTCTCAATTAAGGGATCGGAAGTGGCTTCGGGCTAACTGCGCACAGTCTTTGTTCTCCCTTGTCCTCCCCGAGTCTTCGTTTCCAGGCAGGTCTACTATCACGTGTCACCATCCATTGAGGAGAGAAGGACGAGGAGACGATCGCATAGATCTTATGGAGAAGAGGTGTGGGTGGAGCACGAACTGTCTCTCTGAATTCGAGGGGGTGGCTCGAGTTCGCCTTGTTAAGACGCGTCCAAGTCCCTTGCAGTGACACGTAGCCGACCTGACCCTGTGATATTTCATAACCCAGACGACGGCGACGACGACGACGACGACGACGACGACGATACGAGAGACCATTGCGCACGTGTGCTGCCCACAGACGCCGCAATTCGCTTTTACTGTCCACTACCAGCGGGCTGTCCATGTGTTCACGTCGTACGTGGACATGTCATACGTGTCAGGCGGAAAGGCTAGTCAAATTTAGCAGGGCCGACGGCGCGAACTCGATCCTCTTCACTATTCCCCCCTAGCTCATCATATTGCCTCTATTTTCTCATTTTTTCTTCCGCGATACTAAATTTAACCTATTAATTTAATCTATTTGTACTAATCTAATATTCAATTTAAGAGTACATCTATGCGATATCAATGCTTAAACATTCTTCTAAAGATTTTTAATATTCTTAATAAAGTCGAAATATGACTTGTGTTAAAATTAGGAACATATATGTATTATTGATTTATGAGAATATTATATAAATAAAAGATCTCTATAAAATGTATTATTGATCAACAAGTTATCAATTGAATTAGTTCATCGTATTGATTTGAAGTGTGATAAATGTAACCTAATAAATCAAACTTCCTGGTGCAAAGAGAACGTGCATTTTCTACTCGCACGACTTCCATTTTATCATATTGAGATCGTTCAACTGGTCCTACTGTTTGTGTTGGCCAAGAATATATTTTGAATCTTTATTTTTAACACGCTGGATTCTCTCTCATGAACCGACGGAATATCCGCATTCCGTGGACATTCAGATACCTGCGCGTCGTTAGTCGGATACCTTTCGCCAACTTCGGTCGCCAGTTTACGCTAACAAGGCGTCTACATGTCCTGTCTCGCGACATCCCGTACGCCCCGCTATTTGGCGTGTCGACCGTGAAGCGTAATAATCGAGAAACGACACTGACAAAGTGTCGAAGTTCCATAGACAAAAGTCTCATTCTGCCAAAGGGTGTTTGTGCGGACACCGTAAGCGCGGCTGGAAGTTGCGAAAGTGCTGATCGATGCCGGCGACTGGAATATAATCGATGAGCGTGCGCGACGATAATAGATATCGCGATCACCAATGTCCAGTGGAGGTTGTCAGAGCTCGGTCGAGAAATCGAACGCTCAGCGTTTTCTTCGAGGTAGGGCGAGTGCTCGCAGAACGGAAACCGTTACAGCTTTGACTTTATGGATGATATATAGCGCGTCGAAAGGTACGTGTCGTTTTA
The DNA here is from genome assembly GCF_001594065.2 of Cyphomyrmex costatus. Taxonomy (NCBI): domain Eukaryota; kingdom Metazoa; phylum Arthropoda; class Insecta; order Hymenoptera; family Formicidae; genus Cyphomyrmex; species Cyphomyrmex costatus. Next base: position 773,076 of record NW_017278207.1, on the reverse strand, counting down.
ACGAGCAGATTTTACGGCAACGCGCACTACCGGAGTCCGGAGTCCGCCTGTATGGGCCCGCGAGGAACGAGCCGACTCTCTCGCAGAAGCGTAAAATTCGTGCATAAGGCGAAAGTTAAGTGGTGCGAGCATAATGAATACTGTTATAAAATACAAGTAGTATCAGGTATATATATATATGGTATACAGAAATGCGCCTGCAGCAGTTTCGTGAAACGATCCACGTCAAAATACTTTCATTATACATAAGTTTTTGCGGAACGCTTTTGCAAATGTATAAAAAATATACACATGCAACGTTTCTCTTCCATTGCGAATTTCATTATTTAGATATGCATCTTCGATGGGGGAAATCGAAAAGGCTACAACGATCGGTTGAATGCGTTACATACGACGATTCTCAAGTACAAATGTCAATCTGTGTGATTAAATAAGAAAAAAAAGTTTCACGACTGGGGAAGAACGAAAAGGGTCTCTCGAGAGTCTTTGCGAGATTTGCGAGAAGTTGTGTCTCGTCCACGACACTTCTCGTAATCTTATCTACCTTATCTATACAAACGAAACTTACAAAATGCGCGAGGACCGAAGAACAAACGAAAAAACAGCCGCTTGTGCAGCTTTAACGAAAGTCGCGATAAATAACTATGACACAATGATGAGCTGCACACATACATGAAGCCACTAACAAGCATCAGGAGAATCCCGGGTTTTTTTCCTTCGCTAACGAAGTACTTTCTCGTTCGCGGTGCATTCGAGTAGCCGATCGAAGGTCGCCGGGCGAGATGCATAATGGGGAAGTGGTGGCTGCGGTTTTAAGAGCAAGATGCTTGGAATCTCTTCTACAAGGCAGATAGACTACGGGATAAAGCGAGAAAGAGAAAAAAAGTAACGAGGCGTCCAATTATCAAGGCACAGTGACCTCGACCCGCCACCTCTTTCCCTCCCGGGGGGACCATCTCGGTAATCCTCTAGAAGCACCTTTTTCCTATCTGGGGGACGCGTTATAAAGATGTTTTCCCTTTTCCCCGCCGGCCTGTCATCCATCGTTCCATCCGAAGCGCCGCTGCAACTCGTATTCGCGCTCGCCTCTTGACAAGGCGTGGAGCGACGCGAGTTTTATTCAGTTTCCTGGAAATCCGGCGTGGAGTCTGCGAGTCGCGCTAACGATCCTGGTGAAAAGTTCCGGCGCGCGGCGCAGTGCGGAGATGGAAGAGTGGGTTGAAAATTAAATAATTTTGCGGCGTAGACGGCTCCGGATGCGGGCTCTCGCTTACCGCGGACGAGAAAGAACCGTATTGCCGACGGAAGTCTGGCAAGAGTCGACTCGAATGAAAACCGCGATGAACGCGCTACTTTACCAGCTTCGTGTGTCATGATTGTTGATGGATCGGGTTCTTGTTTACCGGATTGTATCGCGCTTAATTAAAACCGCGGCTGTCATTTCGACCTACGTGATATAGTTTTTTCTTTCCCAGTTTGTGATTTTTCACAAACAATGATAATAACTAATTATAAGTAATTTTACTTTTATATAGTGACGATATTCTCTCGTAAAAGTCCAGATTTACCTTGAACCGCGATTGAGTTAATTTAGACTCATCATTGATAATAATGTGTTAAAATTAGTAGTTTAATTGTTCTTTTTATTTCAACGGTATCAGTTTCAATTATTCCAACAAACTCTGCACGACACTATTCGTGATAACTGAACGTTCTTCTATCCACTGTGAGAGAGCAGAATAGTACGATAATAATGTTTAAGTCATGTCCAAAATCTTGTGCGCGGGTAGCGTACTTTTATTTCACTATATGTAGTATATAATATATATGACCTGGTTTCATTTTCTGTTAGCTTGTAGTTTATAGCTTAATCTGATGTTTTAACCAATAGACTTCATCTGTGATAATATCATGGATAAAAGACATTAGATAAAACTCTGATTAAGTTTAATCACAATAATTGACCAGGTAATGAAAAATTGGATCTATATGTGTGTAATTTACGTTAATTACAAGCTTTTCGTTCGGTAATCTTTTTGTAGTGTTCGACTCAAAACGCACCGTACGTGCGCGACGCGAGCATTAAGTTGTTCCAAATGCTCCGATTAAAAACTTCTCGCCTCCATATTTTATCGCCTTTGATTACCTACGAAGCACAACTCTCACGATTGCCTCCCTTATTCGCACGAAGCCGCGCGCGGCGTTTCTCGTGTGTCGTGACGGCGAATGACATTATTTATTCGCGTTTAGATTAGCGCGACACGTTTTGCCGCGCGTGAGCGAGTAACAAATAAAGTCACGCTTATTCACCGACCTCACGTATAATCGCCGACGTGAGTTCCGGTCGATGTTACGCAGCGACCGAATGATTCCAATGTGGTGTACGGGGTGGTCAACAATTAGAGGGCGATCGGCAAGTCGACGCAGGTGTCCACTAATTGGTCTCTAATTGCCGCGATAAGTCGTCCAGTTTCGTCGAAACGATCAGCATCCGCGCGGTGATCGTTCGTTTCCGTTCGGCAAAACGTGAGCGAACTACTTGGCGGGGTATTCTTGCGGCACGTTTTCTCTTCAGAAGTTTCAAGTAGAAAAAGAACGCGGGAATATAACGTTCTTTCTATCCAAACCTTCGGATCCGCGCTACACCTGCGATCAACGACGCGATTTCGAGGAGTACAAACTACAAAGTTTGGCGGCTCGTTAGTGTCGCATACAGAGACCACCGAACTCTCCTATATTTACTCGCAAATTTCAGTCAGACGCCTGAAATATACGTACCGCGGGATACACACATCCGGGACACGTATTTGCTTGTTCGCGGGGCGAAATGCACTTCGGAACTCTTCTATACAAAACTGGGTCTGCTGATTGACGTATCGGATAAGCTCGTTGACCCGACGGAATGAGAAATAGATACGTTGTATTTGGAGAATTACCAACGATCTGGTTAGCGCGAAATTATTTCAATGGAAGAATCTTTTTTTACGATCTACAAACTGTCGGTATGACTTTCAAGCGTACATTCTAATTATTAAAATTTTACTTATTATCAGATATTTATTTTTTCTCTGTCAAATAAAAACGCGATAAAATGAGACTGTATGGATGAAAAGAAGAAACTTTTTTATGATTCAAACTGTCGACATATAGTTTTCAAACGTTACATTACACCTTAATTACTGAAATTTCCTCATCAGATATTCATTTTTTCATGGTCACAAATAACACATGGTAAAACGGGATTATGTAAATGTAAAAAAAATTGCTTGCATTTTAATAAACATCACAGAATCCCCCGTTCTTTATGTGACATAAACGGTTCTCGGTTATAAAAAGAGCAGTGGAGAGCATCGTTTACATATGCAAACTCCCCGTCAGATTGTTTTACAACGCACTTGGTTTTTAAATTAAGGACACTCAGTTAATTGCGGAATGTCAACGCGCTGGGAATGTATTAACGCGACTTCCGATTTTAGAGTTTCATAGCCACGACAAAGACGCGTAATATCGTTTTGTTTCCCCCCGTCAAGTGCAGGTCGTGTAAAGAAGGGAGTATAGTAGCGTCCTCCGAGTTGCAGCGTAACCCGAGGGACCCACATCAAAGGGATTATCTCATTATTAATATCAGAGGTGCGATGGATGCGTGGCTGCCAACGAAAAGTTGGGAAAGACCTGCGACCTTTTTCCATCCTTTTTCTGAAGGGGGGGGGGGGGCATTGTCAGTTTGTCACCCAAGATGTATGGGGATTAACCCGAAGAAGAGTTCTGATCCGATTATCGCGTGTCTGTCGATAACACGCTCGGTGCGTAACACGGACGTTTTAAAAATTCAACGTCGCGCCCCAACTCTATCGCGAGAGACACCTAAAAGCGTCGCGATAAGAGAAAGATTTCGCTTAAGAGCGCGCCTTAAATCCTTATTGCGGGCTACGCGAGCGGAGATAAAACTCGACACCATGTTTGCGTTCGAGATTACGACCACGGCGGGGTCTCGAAGCGTTTTGTGTCAGAATCCGTGGCGGAGTTTGTATTTCGCTCCGCAATCAGCCCGAGCCGTTGTGGTTAAAGCGAAATTGAAGAAACTTCGCAGAGGGAAAAGGAAGCCCAGGATAGGAAATCTAAAAACAAATCGCGCTACGCCGGAGTGCGGGGCCGTTTGTAAACGAATTTAATTGTTCGGAAGATAGATAGCAGAAAGTTGTCTCGTGTGGAGTACACATTCCGCAAACGCATTGCCTCTGCCTCTTTTCTTGTTGCGTTGTGTGGCCCAACAGAAATGTGTATCGAGGGACAATACACGCGAATAGAGTTCCAAATTAATTCGGTATAAGTCGAGAGAGAGAGAGAGAGAGAGAGAGAGAGAGAGACAGACAAAAGTTTTTTATTTTGAAAACACAAAGATGTCCACAGTCTTTTTTTTTTTTTTTTTTTTTTTTCATGAACTTTACTGTAACTTCACGGTACAAAAACTCGGTAAATTAGTTGCGCGCTAAACAAACGGTAATGATAATGATGACCATAGTAATTAGCGAACTATATTAGCGCCAGCAATTCTGGCGTTTCATTGCTTCCGCTCATTTGGAAAAGTGCGCGCGGCTAACGAACACAGTAGATCGCTGAAGTTTGTGTGCGAAGCAAAACAACGTAGGCTAAACGCCGGAGACAAGCACATGACGCGTGATTAAAGATTCAAATTTCATTAACGATCATGGGCAAGAGGGTGCGCCCTGGCAAATTGCCGTGTAGTTCGGGAAGACAAACGAAGCGGACGATTTACATTCGGCTCTCGATCAATGATTAGACGCTCGCTTAAGGTTGCTTCGTGCCCTCGGAGGTTGTTTGTTTCATGACGGAAATCTTATATGACGTGCGGTCCCTCCTCTACGCTGTTTCACGCCGCTATCCCATTTGTTCCACCCACCGGCTTAACCGATCCGGCCTACGATCGTCCGCGCAATATAACATCCAAAGTAAAATTTATACCACCGTTCTACGAATGAACAAATGTCACGAGAACCGAGCGCGGCCGTAGGTCCGAGATCCGCGGACGATTAGCGGATTAGCGGGTGAGCCGTGTAGGATGTTGTGTAAAGTAAAATGTGTTCGCGCTCGGTGCATTCCATGTCAAACGTGAATTCCACTGTGTGTTAAAAAAGCGCCCGATATGACCTGATTCCGTTGATGATATGGTGAAATATACTGACAGAATTTGTTTGCAGTTTTAACGTCATCTCGATAAAAAATTTCGTAGAAATATGATTTTTAGTGTATATTCAGAAACACGGAAAGATTTAGTTAAATATAGATTTTAAAATAGATTTTGTTGAACCCCATCAACATAATTATATACGACATTCGAATATGAGCAATGCGGCAAAAATATTTTATATTTAAACAGTTATTTTGATTGGCCAACAGAATCTATTTTCGAATCTATATTTAGCTAAATTTTTAGATATTTTAATAAAATCGTTCTTTTTGTGAAGAAATCAATTTTTATGCGTGAATTAATTTTTTCTCAAAACAATCCAAAATTATTCTCATGAAGCTTCCAAAGTTTCCTTTGTGAGAAAATATCAAATGGAATGAAATCATTATTTTTTACAAACACTCATCCTTAATATATTAAATTACAATACACTTTGAAAAAAAAGTTTTCTAAAATCAGTAAAATCATGGACAACGTTTCTGTAACTAACGTTACCTGTATTAGATTAAATTTCTGCTTTCTATAGAAATATTTCAAAAAAACTGATATCGATCGAAATAAAATCACATTCGAGAGTATACATTAAAAATCAGCGATATTTTATCTTTTTATACACTCTTTTCCTAAATATACTGCAAAGTAAAAACTTTCAAGACATATTCAAGATATGTTCAAACCAAACTTACATGGTCGTTCATTTTGCGATCAATTTATTCTACAATTTTTACGAATATTCAGAAAAGCAGAAATTGAAAGCAAGACAGCAAAAAGACCATTTTGATTACTACAAATGTAAAGTACTTTCAATTTAATAGAAAATAATAGCTACGTGTATATCTACGAGTATTATATTACAGCAGAAATTTAAAATATTCTCATTATTTTTTTAACAATATTTTATTATTACGTAAGACAGCATGCCGTCTTGGAAATAGCAATTATAAGTTATTGACATCTCGTCGTAATATAAAATTCGTATATTGTTGTATTGAATTTTAACCAGTCGTAAAGCTGGTATTCTAAAAAAAAAAATTTAATAAAAATATATTGTTGCTAGTTCAGAAAACATGCAATATTCTTTCACTGTTTTTATTAAGGCATTCAAATATTTTTTGTACTTTTGCTGTACTCTAAGTTATATCAGCGAAATCAAATTTACAGAGAAAACATTGTGGAAAATAAGTTTTTTTAAGAGACCGAAGTGCCAGTGGAGAGCACATGTTCAAAGAGAGAGAGAGAGAGAGAGACATTTCAAGTAAACGCTAAAATGCCACCTCACATATAAGAGGAAGTTGCCTTTTTCAATAGACGGATATCAAACATCAATTCACCTTGCGTCTTCTATTCGCGCAGGGTGTGAGCGTGAATAAAGAACCTCACCCCGGCATTTCACCGAGGCTGTTTCGCGCAGCGCCGAAGGTCGATAATCGCGCGAACAGAAAGGTGCATCGCACGACAAGCGAGGCCGAGAGAGGAAAGGTCGAGTTCGAGGAGTAAAGCCCTTCGTCGTGGTATCGATACTCGGTCGGTGGGCCGGCACGGGGTGGAAGGTAAAGGGAGAAGGGTGGAAGCAACGCAGCCGTAAATCGCGCGGTGTAAATGACTTTCGCCTCGTAAAAGCGGAGGAATCCGAGGAACAGGTAGAGAGAGAGAGAGAGAGAGAGAGAGGGGGCCGGGATCCAGCGGCACCGCGCTGGTTCGTTGCCGAAGTGCCGCGGTGGCCCTTCGTGACGCGCATCGCGAATGTCGGCGACGGCGACGACGGTGATACAGGTCTGCCGTTTTGCCAATGCCACGACCGCCGCCTACAATAACGCATAACTCCGCGGAGTTTATGCCACGACTGTGACGACGCGGCGCTAAAACCCGGCGTTATACACGGCTAGACGAATCTGCATAATGTCGGTAGGTCGTCGTAGGACGCCACTGCGCGCTTAATTCGCCGCGAAATCGTCGGGCGGTACCGCGCGCGGACGTCTACTCGTACAGTACATGCGACGCATGCCGCACGCGTGCGACGCGCGACACTGGACGCAATGCGATCTCGCGTGCAGGTGCACAGTACGAACAACGCGTCATTAATGCCGTGTGCTGAAAATACGAAGATACGAAATTATGCTGAAATTGCTCGAGTCACCGACGTAATAATGAGTGACTGAGAATTCCTATAAAATTGTCGCTATCGGTTTAGATAAAGTAAAGTTGCTCAAATTACTAAATCTCTCCCTCCCTCCCCCCTCCCTTAAAATTAATATTTTACTTTTCTTTTTGTTTTATTGTCTCTTATATTTAAAGTTTGCTTTTATCATCATTGTCGTTATCCTTTTATTTATATTTTTTTATCTTTGTATTTTTATATTTCTCTTATTGTTTGTATTTCGGCTTCTTTTATTGTTACGTTTCTTGTACTGTATTATTTTTCAGCGCTTGAGAGGACTCGTTTCTAAAGCGATCAATAAATAACAAATATCTATCTATCTCTATCTCCCTCTCTCTCTCTCTCTCTCTCTGTCTCTCTCTCTCCCCTCTCCCAAGTATCGAATTGAAGACAGATATTGATATGATTCAATTCTTTCTAATGGAGCACAGATGCTAAGATCAGACAATGCGCAGTCTATACCTATGTATACTTATGTACACATCTATAGTGCAAATATTTCTTCTGAATTTCAGAAGTTCGATTTAAGATATGATATAACTTTGCGTTGAATTACAAAATTAAATTAAAAAATTTTTCAGGACAATCAAACACGATTTATCTTTTGAAAAATATAGATATATATATATATATATATATATATAGCTTATTCAACAAATTTTACACTTTATATTTTTCTTTAGCGAAGTTACGAGTAGCTTGTTTGTAGAAAAATATAAACAAGGATGAGCTAGTATGCATATATTCTTATTTAACATATTATCATTCAATCTTTAATAAATTAAAAACATAGAAGTTGTATGTTAAAAAGTGACTATTATTAATTCATAATATAATACTTTAATCTTACTCTTTTTCAAAACTTCAGATAGAAATTTGAACTAAAATAGAATTTTTATTAGAAATTAACTTGTAGGAATTAGGTTCCGTTCCTTCGTATTCTATGCAAATTATTCATTGTGCCGAAGGCGATCGGCGAGTAATTTGCACGAAGTTCGAGCAACGATGAGATTTGATTCTTAACTGTAATTCAGTATCCTCTCATTTAAATACGTGAGTGATAATTAATAATGGTGTTTACATAAAGAGTTTTCAAATAAATAATAAAAACTTCGTTGTAGATATCGTGAACTAGTACAAGTTTCCTGCGAATTAAAATGGTAATTTTTTTATACATAGCGCATATTTTACTTGTATATTTCGAAAAATATTAAACGTTATCACTTATTTTGTTAAAGAAGTTAAACGGTACAATTTATTAAAGCTATATAATGATACTGATAATTAATATTAAATACATCGTTAAAATCTAACGAATAACCGTAATGTTTCGGAAATAATCTGAATAACGGGCTAAATATGTTAACGAATTAACCCAAAAATCCTTTTCATTCGCAAGCTATTGTAAATGGTTTCCTAACAGCATGCGGCATAGTATACTTGTCATGTCTGCTTAAGAGATTAAGCGTAGAGAAACGTAAAATATAGAATGTATAATAACAAGTAAATGCCGCATATAATAGCGTTAACTCGCTACGGAGAATGGCTGAAGTGAAGATTTTGCCAGAGAAGAGAGATGTATTGTCTTTAGCTGTGCGCTACATAATCACGTAACCATATTACTCGTGTAAATGTATTCTTGAATGAAATGAACGTAACATTTTATATTAAATATTAGAGATATTATAATGTTCCGTAAATAGCAAGCAATTGAGAAAATTCTGTGATGGTACAAAGCGCATTCAGTATCTCTTTATTCGTAACTTATAACAATACTTATATGAATATTATGTATAGTTTCGTAATAATAAAGGGGGAATAATCTCCTCAGTTACCATTCACTTAATCTTAAACTCATTAAAAAGTAAGTGTATACTAGAATACTGCAATCAAGAGTAGGATAATTGGCGCATTTACGAGCTGAATGTAGAGAATGATTCGCAAGTGATACAGAGAGCATCATTAGCGATTAGAGTTACCTATTGAATAGTTTGGCTTATATTATTGCGCTGAAAATGATTTTCCACGAGCATTCGTGCGAATAACCCGTTAATTTAGTGACGTTTTAATGATTGAAATATCGTCGTTGTAATACTCCACTTGTTAAGAGTACTGTAATTTATGTTGTAAACAATATAAAGGTAAAACAACAATTATACAATTTTTAGTGACATTTTAATGATTAAAATACCGTCGTTATAATACTCATTTGTTAAGAGTACCATAATTTATGTTGTAAACAATATATAGGTAAAACAACAATTATTTTACAATGTAATTCTATATTATTTGTAAGTTCTATTGTATGTATAAATATTATTCTACCGATTATATTCACACAAAAAGTTAAATTTATCACATATTTCTAATAAGTTACTGAATTACATAAAGCACTGATTAACGTAGCACGGTTAATTAAACCATTGATTTCTACTTACATTGTAGTTGCTAGTGCTGCAACTCGTGTAATGTAGAAATAATTTATTATAATGCTAAAATCGTTATGCATTTCTTTTCAATGCCATGACGTTACATACAATGTTTTTGCGCGAGTTGATTTCAGCTTCTTCCTCATTCCAAGTCAAACTTTGGTTAACATCGACAGTTGAAAAAGGTTAATGACGTTAATCACCAGGAACACTACGACGTTTGATGTCGTATCATTACAACTTGGTCGTCATTATCGTAATTTTATACGCACGAAAGCTTACGGGGAGAATGATTAAGGCGTGTTCCTTTGATGGTGTTCACAAGAGGTTGAATCGCGTCGCTAAATATGGAGCACCGATTGTAGGAGAGCAGCCTGTAGTGCATACCATCGCTGACATGCCTTCTTATTTTATCGATAATAAGTCTAAAAAAAACCTACGTATACCGGATATATTACAGAATCATGCCACGAAATTCAATTATACGTGCGCTTAAAATGTGCTACGAAAATGATTCGTTATTTTGACATTCCTTTCTTAGAGCTTCTCGCGATGAAATCAGTGATTATGATATATGTGTAGAAATATTTGCATTAATACTACATTTGTTACAAACATTATTCTTAAATTACCCTGAAACTCAATTATACGCGAAAACAATTTTTTTTCTAGTAATATAATAAACTATACAAAACTCTGTTGTATTTTTATTTTTCGAACTGTTTGAATTAATAGGTATTTCTATGAACTTCATTTCCTGTAAACTCGAAGATAAACGTCCACGTCGATAATCGTCGAAGATCGATCACCGTCATGAAAAATACACTCGCAACGTGTTCTGCTAAAAAAGGAATTGCGATACCCGTTAGCCACAGAGTCAACTCCCTTGCCTTCTTTCTAACGATCTTGGAACGACTTTTATTGTTAGAGGCATTTTCCAGCTCCTTGTCGTTCCGCGGTCCTTATTGGTTTCCAGTTAATCGAACGACCAACTGGACCGTTATAACAAGCCAGCAGGTTCCAAGAGCGAAATCCTTAGCGGTGCGATTGCTCTCATCGAGTCACAAGGTATATATGGCATTCGGAACGCGAGATCTTTCTATTCGACTTCGTTGAAAGGATCAACTTCGTCGTCATCCTTCTCCTGACGAGGCCAGACGGCACTGGGGAATCTCGACCGTCTCTCATTGTGTCGGAACCCCAAAAGACGGGATCGTGCACGAGAGAGAAAGAGAGAGAGAGAGAGAGAGTGAGAAAGGGGAGAGGGAGAAGAAGAGAGCGCAATGCGCGTACAGGGGGCGGTTATAAGCCGAAAACAATAGCGGGCGCGCGGTTACTTGCACCCCGTGTGTCAATGCCATACACACCGTAAGGCGCTTATACGATGCACTCAATGATTGTTACAACGACCCGGACGGTTAACTTGATCCCCGGCTCCCGATGCCGCAGCGTGATATATGAATCCGACGAACCATGCTGATCGTACATTAGGGGTAAACGGGATCAGCCGTCGTGGCGCATGAATTTGTCGAGCGCGTATGAAATTGAAATGACGAAAATCAGTAAGCATACCTCTCGTTACCGCTGCACAAGATCCATTCTATCAGAGATAAGAGAAAAGAAGAACGAATAAAGGATAATTGATGACGAAAAAAAAAAAAAAGAATAGGAATGAATAAAATGTTCCAAAGATGAAGAATTCGTAAAATCAAAGCAATAAAGAATTGTAAGAAGTACATGAGAAAAAAATGTAAGAAAAATGAATGAATTCCTACGTAAGAATGTAGAAATAACAAATTATAGAGTGACGGAGACAGAGGCTAAGATAACGCAAGACACATTTGAATAATGATATACTGGACAAGAAGCATGAATAATGGAAATGTAAAACAATAGAGGATAAAGAAACAAGATGATATAATGTTTTACAAATGCTTTACGTGACATTGAAATCGCTTAAGGACAAGAATAATATAATTAAATGGTCAAAAAAATACATTATATACATATAATCAAGTTACTCCGGATTACATGTTTTTCAAAATAATCTAAAATTACGTCATATTTCAATATATACTGTAAAAAATAAAATGTTAATTTTAACTCAAAGACGTTGAGTGGATTTTCTGAGACATGCAAAAATGTTAAAATTAACATTTTTGTGTTAATGTTAATTTTTTTTGAACGTCTTTGAGAGTTAAAATTAATATTTTATTTTTTACATATTAATATACGTTTATGATAATTATTAATCAAATAAAAAAAGTTTACTTATTGGTTAGTAAAATATTGTAGTTAACTAAACGTGCACTCGTCGTTGTGCGGCGGTATGTATTGAATATGGAACATGTGCTATTTCAACATCCTCGTTATGCTATGGATTCCGATTGCCCAAGGTTCAAGAACGAAACGTCAAGATTACAGATTAGAAACTCAAACGTAGCAAGCGTAGCCGTCGCCGTCAAGATATTTGCACCTTGCAGCTTCGAATTTCAGTCAATGTGCGGCGGCGCGGCGCGGCGCGACGCGGCGCGCGGGTCGCTGAGAGCGACGAGTTTTGAAATTCGGGTCGCGTAAGCGGTAGGCGGTAATTAATAGCCACGGTAGGGTAGAGTTTGATTACCTTTTCGACCTTATCCGCGAGGTGTCTGAACCTCGTGCAGCCTTCCCCACTTTCATCCTCTCGTGCTGTGTTTCTTCTTCGCTTTCTCTCTCTCCCTCTCTACTACCCTCGCTCGCGTACGCAATTGCCCTTATTCCCGGCAACAGACGGCAGCACGCGCCAAGAAATTAGCTAAGAAGAAACTGCGCGGTGAGGATCGAAGGAGGACGAGGTAAGACAATGGACCTCAACCTGGGTGGTTTTGTTAATCCTCGGTGGAAACTCAACGGAATACGGTTCCTCGCATCGTCGCACTCCGCGCCGTGTCGTTCGCCTGCCACACGGCTCCTCACAGTCGTGTTCTTTCCCTCCTCCAGCAACTTTCTATCTCCCGCGCGTCGTTCCACGGAAGCTCGGGAGCGCTTCGTTGCAGATAGGCAAGCCGGTTTAATTCGTTTACGCGAAGAGAATTTCCGGATTCGCGGGCGTGTGGACCGTCGGCGACGACTGTAAAAACACGAGGAACGCGACAGACCTCCCTCTGCCGGGTAGCATTTGGTCCTTCCTTTCCTTTTGTCACCGACCGACCGACGGGGCTGCTGTAACTTAATTCGAAGATACGCCCGATTCGCAAAGTGTGCAGAATAAATTGTATTGAGAACTGTAGTAACAGGGACAATTCTACATGGGAACCTTTTATCGGGGCTAGTTATTGTGAATGACTTTTGGACAAAATATTTCAGCATCATTGAATAGTAATGTTGTACGTGCAATAAATAATTTTTAGGTCAATTATTTCATAATACTCTGTAATACTGAAAAAAATATTTTTAAATTTATTTAAATATAATTATATATGAGATCGAAACATTTTTACGCGGAAATATATTTCTTTCTTCGATTTCTAGATACATGATGTTTACACTTTAACGAGATATCTAATTCGATCGCAAAAATCAGTGCCAACGCACGTGTTCAGACAATGCGCGCGTCAAGCATAACGCGAGTACCATATGGTAACTTAATCCGCACTGTCGAGATCTACAGATCTCTTTTGACAAATTCGGTGAATCCTCCTACAGTCTCTCCTTCCTTCATCCATAATGTAATTCGAGACGGTAACTACTCCGGGCTTCGTAGAAAGATTATATATTCTCTCCGGGAAAAGTCTATAACCGCACGAAGGAATTTCTCTCAGGTAGATCCTCATGGTTATTACTCAAGCGGATATGATTTACTAATAGGACCGAGGAAATTAAACAGCGCGTTAGGTAAGAATCTCGTCTAAGGCGCGTCAAAGATCTTCACCTGCAGGCATAATGAGCTACGGATCGTCGCGTTTACGTATATCGCAATTCCATATCCCAAGGTATTATATCACAATTAATCGGACAATAGGAAGAAGCCAGCTGCAACTGCATACGATACGACGTCCGTTGGGAACGGCATACAAGTCGAGATATAAAGCAATAACAAATGTTGACAAGGAAGACATCTCTCGGGGTAATCTAGATCGGGCAAGGTGTGGCCGACGTTAATAGAAATAGATGGAGATGCGTGCAGCGACTACCGAAGAACTACATCGGCTGTGGCTATTAGGTTCATACTTCAGTGCGCACCGCGCAATTCTACCACTTTGATATTCAGGACGTCGCGTGGATCTCGTGAAATTGCAAAATTACACAGCGGGGAGGAAGATGAGTTTTCTAAATGCACAGATCGTGACAACCAACGAGCATCGGTCGCGGCCATCAGATTTCTGCTAAATTAACTGGGGAATAGGGAATTTCTCCCTATCTCTCCGACTTCCTTTTAACAGTTAACGCCACACTCTTCCACTGCGAGTGAGATTGCACAAAGTCATTTCTGAGGTTACTGTGCCAAAGATAAAACCACTGGCTTTACTCAACGAAAAATATATCGCAAACGACACTGTAAATTTCAACAGAGGATTAAAAGTTATAAATATACGTATAGGGATTAGACTTACAGAGATTATAATCTACGTATTTCAATAATTTACAAGATTTACATTTACCGTAGGTAAATGCGAAGTGCATGTTTGAATCTCTGTTTATCAGCTTGTGTAATAATAGTTATTTATCACAGTCCAATGGGCTACACATATAATATACTTCTATTTGCGCTCTAATAAATAATCGTGCTCGAAAATATTATACAGCGTACTCGGATTTTAACCTCGATATTTCGAGGCTGCGTGTCACCACAAATTCCTATGTTCGTTTTCAGATAACTGATCTGATATCTTAATGATACTTGACGTTACAGTAGATCTCGTTATATCTCGTCGTCGTCGCTTCTACAATATATTTGTTGTGTATGTGTGTGTACTTGCAAGAGTCTATATACACAAAATGAAACCTTATTTCCGAGTTTATTTCTGTCGCGACGACAATAAGGAGACTGCATGCTGCACGCGGTTCAATGCGGATATATCGATGTCGCGGCGAAATATCGTAATGTATCGAATCTTAAGGGACACACATCGGGACGATAACGTGACTCGGGCGTAGAAATGTCGAGACGACGCTTTGTCGTGACTTCGAGTGGGCGGATGGGCGCGGGGTATCAAACGTAAACGTCGATTCCTCCGGTTATTGCCGCGCATTGTGGACAATCCTAGCAGGTGGAAATAAAGCATCAGGCTGAGAGAGCCTCGCCATGGAGACACGACGATTGAGGAGGCGGAAAGCGAGGAGGTAAATCGAAAAAGGAGAGGCCAGATGAGCAACCGTCCTCGAGTGTTACGGTGACGCTGCGGGCGGCGGAGTGCAATAATGTGATATTGGAAGGGCAGAGCCGGCGGAGTTAATAAAAGTGGAGAGGGCGGGGGACCGCTATAGATGACCGTGCGATTAATCTGGTGACCATCACGGCGCGGCGCGATAGGTATACTATTGGTAAATAGATCGGCGCTCTTTAAAGAGATGAGATATGCGACTTCCAAATGAGACTATCTTTAAGGAGAGAACGGGATACCGGATTTGACGCGGATGGGGCTCTTCGCGGATATTCTACTCAGTTCAGGAAGATATGACGGGAGGTGGGTAGTCGCTACCTCCTAATTACTCGCTCTTTTAAAATGAAACGAAGTAATTAAAGTTAGAGGCAAGGGAGAAGAAGCGCCGCGTCGAGAGATTACCTCTCGCGCGCTCAATGAAGACTCGCGACGCGACCACTAGCCGCCGAAACGTTGCGCGATAGGCCACGGGAAAAAAAACGTACCGACAAAATCGAGGTCCCCGGTGCAAATTTGTTAATGGAACTGTCACTCGCAGGTAAATCCCACGAACTTTCTATCTCGAGACTGAAAGCTGTCTCGAGTAATTTATTGCCAGACGTTACGCATTCTTACCAATTATGTAAAGTAAAATCTGAGTTCTGTACAAACTTAGATAGTATAATAAAACCACATTGAAAGCCATTTAATAACTGCTACGGATTTGATGTAAGTCAACAATTTGTATATTTTTCTAATTAATTAAAATGTCTTATAAGATCTCAAATGTGAATACACATAACTGTTTGTGAGTAACAAAAGCTTCAACGGTCTAAGCTGGATCTGTTAAGTGTTTAAATGATATTGTCGTGTAACTTTATATCCAGCAGTTCTGTAAGATGTGCGCGCTGAAATCATTTTCACAATCTTAAAAAACACAATAAGCCGAACTGAATAATATCGTAAACTAATTGACAAGCAATTTAATAATTAATGCTAATGAGCATCTTAGAAAGATGTAAATAATTTGATACTATTACAATAACATCTTAAAAGCTGTACAAATAATTTACTGCGAAAAATATTAATCTCCGCTAGAATTCGATTTCTAATTAATGTTGTACAATCATAATCGAAATGTGAAGAAAACTATATCAATTCAAAAGAGGGTGATGAATTGACAACTTACAATATTACACACTTGTGCGTAATAATTGTTTTTATAAGATTGTAATGTAGTAATATGTCCTTCAATGCCACGATGTAACCAAGCCCGCGAAGAGCGTGAGAATCCTATAGTGAATTGTGCGTAAGCGCGCGTAAGAGTGCGTGCCCACGCCTTGAATGCCTCAATCACTGCGGGCTGATTGTGCGTATCCAGCCGCGTCACGTCCCCCTTTTGTGCGTATAAAAGTGGACGCGTGCTTAGATGTGTCGGTGTATGCGTGTCTTGAATGAGAGCGTTTAAAGAGGGCCGAAATTGTCTCGAGACACCGACATAGCATGAAAAAGAATACAAAGAAGAAGAAAGAGGGAACGAGTTGAAACGAGAAGGTGAAAAGATCTTAGATGATATTACGAGTCATACAAATAGCAATTCCTTTTCTGCGATGCAATTTGTAATATCGCTTATTGCGATGCTTATATTATAAGTGGAAAAATATCAATAATTCATTTTAAAATAAAAGTAGAAAAATATATATGATAAAATTAGTGAAAAGAGTACACAATATTTCCGTCATATGGAAAAATATTGGAAAAGGTCTGAATAAAATTTGGATTTAGACAAAGACGTATCTATGTATGTACAGCAAATACACAAAATACCTTTCTGCTTCATTATTTTAAATTAGTCAATTTGAAATTAATAATTACTCTGTTTATCTTATACAATGGGAGTTCTATTTCATGGTATTATTATTGGAATATTTTAAATCATTTACATTGTGGATACGTTTATAACGAGAAACATTATTAATGAAGTCCATTTCATCTTTCCATATTGTATTGTTATTGTTATCCATGAAAATATATAAGCCAAGGAAATGTTCTTATTGTGCAAAACATTATCCACGTTCAGTGAACTGCAAGCGACAATTGGTAAACAATTCCACGGAGCACCGTTTCGTTACAGTATTGTCCTCCGGTCGGTCGAGTTTTCATTTTGTTCATTGCAATTTTGTTAATCATCCTTCGTTCCGCGGTACAAGACAATTTAGATCGCGTTTCCCTCTCATGAATATCGGTACTCGCACGCAGTTCGGCTGGAAACAAGGACGGAAGTTGGAGTTGTGGGTAATTGAATTGCTCGCTTTAGAAAGGGCCTCTCGTCGCCAAGCAGCAACTTTAGGGCAACACGAGAAAACTGTTTGCTCACTCTCTGTTGTATGTATCAACAATATACGTGTACACCACTTCGAAGCTAGACTATATTCGTGAACAAGCATGTACCTGATACACAGATAAGAGAGCCTGCATGCAGGCGCATTGTAAACGGAAGACTTTTGTTCCGAAAGACATGAGACAATAGGAGCACCGAAGCGTACCTATTTGATACACTAATTACCACTTTGCTCAACTGCTTGCGCGCAGTTACTTTATCGAATTAAAATGTGGTCACAATAATTAAGAATCTGCACAGAAAAAATGTTACGGTTCCCACAACCGGAAATAATTTTCACCCATCGATACATTTGATTGTGATAATAACCGTAAGACAATGCCATCTTATGGTTATCACAATCGTACTATAGTTTCTATAATGAAAAAATGTATTAGGTGGACGATTTTTTATTGTATATATCATGACAATTGTAACCGTTTTTTCCGTGTACGAATGTAAAAATAATGTATGCATATTTTACTAGTAAGGTATATCCAAGATTTATCTTCTTCCTCTCTTTCTCTCTCTCTCTGTGAGATTGTCATATTAACATTTGTACATTTTACATAATGAACTGCTATAAAACATGTACATCGCAAATAACAGACAATTGTAATTAAGTTTCAAATAATAATCTTGTTCATTATATTATCAGAAATTGTATTGTATATCTAATCAACGCGCACGCTATAAACAGCTTCATAGGATTTATCAGTAAACATTAGCGTCACTCACAGTAATACATGAAACATTGCACGTTTCAGTTCTAATAAAAGTACCAGTCAGAGATGAGATAACGTCACATGTGACCGGCGATATGGCCAGCATGGCCACTTGTCTCAATTTCTGAAAATGAATTAAACCGTCATTTACGACACCTGCAGCCTTGGAATTATACGACTTCCTTATTTCTCGCGCTGCGTCAACTTTCACGGACGTTTAACACGCACATGCGCGTCACTGATAGCGTGTATCGGTGTGCGTGCGCGCGAGCAAATCAGTACGTGAAAGATTGTTATTATTCGAGCCGATACAAGTTGGGCGCGCAATACCCGCTCGCGGACGTCTCAATCATTCACGTACACGTCCTGGAGGCGTCGGAATTGCCTCACAGTTAGGGGAAGGAGAGGAAGACGAAGGAGACGAAGGAGACGGTGCAGGGAGAGCGGAGGCATCCACAGCGTCGTTCATTACCAATTTGTTCCATCCTGTTGTCGAAATGGGCCATTGTTCGTTACACGCTACCAAAGCGACAAGTATGCCCTCCACGTCGCGCTGTGAAAGAGGAATTCCTCTTTTGAGTGGCCGATGTTTGTACTTCATCTTCGGTCTCCATTCGCGCATGATCATTAACATTTTTAAATAAGTGTCAAGTAGGACTTTAAGTAGCGACTGTAAATCATGCGGTACAGTGAGAAGGATGTTTGAATCATTCATTTGACAGAGTTAAAAATATTTTAATTGACTTTAAAGTAGTGTTATTCTACATGTATTTTTATAAAAAAAAAAAAAAAAAAAAAAAAAGTATAAATTGTAGAGTTATATCATGATACAAATTTTATAACAAGAACGCTCCAGTTCTCATGTATTGTACGTACACAACGTCAGAGTAACGATCTCGACGAAGCATTCGTCTAATCATGCAAAACTGGTGGACCTAATGCCCTGGAATCGAGACATCGAATATGCAAGACGGGGGAATCTGAGCATCTAGACTGTGAGAGGAAGAGAAAGGAAAAAAGGAGACGGGGGGAGGGGGGGGGGAGAGGAAGCCGCGATAGAAAGGCTTTTCCCGGAGGTTAGCATCGCAATCTCCATCGCACGATTGGTGTTTCCACTTCAGTGGCGTGCACCATCACCGTGATAAGAAATGCAAGCCGTCTACACCGACGTGCAAGACGCAGTCGTTGGTCGAAAGTGCTTTCCAAGAGATTGGTAGTCGGTGGGTGGGTGGCGCGGAGCCGGATTAAAAATTCGGGGGCGTGGGATACGGCGGACGGCGTCGCCCATGGTTTAGAGGAGAGAATCCGTGGGTCGATAATAGTTTCGAGTGGTTGCTGACCATTATGGGTCCCCCGTCGCGTACCAAATGAGCATTCCTTCTCGTAATTGGAGCACAGGGGGATACACTGTACCAACGAATGGCTCGGGGGAGGAACCGTGTGGAGCTTGAGGGATAGACAGGGAGGAAAACGAGGGGATCCCAAAGCACTCTTGGTCCGTCTGAGTGCTGAGAGAGGATGAGGATAGAGCCCGTTGAGGAGACAGGGAATACTAGCTTCTCTCGGACCTCAGTAGTAGCATCTCTGCGCTTCAGCGAACGGATGGGGGGGGGGGGGGGGGGGGGAGGGGGTTAACGCGTCTTTCATGAGAGCACTGCGCAATGACGGAGATTCCGTTGTGCATAAGTGCATGGTCGGAAGTTACACGTGGATTTCGGAGTAACTGGAGTTTGCGAGACCGAGTTGATGCCGAGCATACTGCCTCTATTGTGTATAGAATAACGTTTGGCTTATCACGTCTCGTAGAATAATTACCAAACGTCAATTTAAGGATTTGATTGTGGCATGTAAATCAACTTCTATACGCAAATTCCGCACGTTATTGCGCGTAAAAGAATATTAATTTACATGTAACAAAATGTTATGAAAAAAAACCATCGATGAAAAAGATTCTGTTATAAAAATGTAAAATTAAATGAAAGTTTGGAAGTACCTATCGATAGAATAGTAACAGTTTATACATGATGAAAAATGATCATGTTACAACAATTACATCTTCGCACAAATATCGTATTGCGTGGTAAATATTAGTGAAGCATTTGGCGAATTTGTATCTTGCGTATCGCGAATATCTAAAGCAAATCTCATCGTGACAAAGAACGATCGGTAATAATCGTTGTTGAACAGGAAATCTTCAAGCAACGAGCAAATGGATTCACGCCATTCGTTTGCCGGTCGTGCTAACGAGACGTGCGAAAGTAAAACGAGGTAGCGACGATCGTTCGAAAGCATTAGTCAAAGAAAAGGTGCGTTGATGCGTTGGTGTCGTCATGCGATGGCGGCAGGCAGGCAGGCATGCAAACAAAAAAGGTGAGTAAAGAGCAAAGAGCACCCGAGACTGCGTGTACAAGCTATATAATGGGCTCCATCTTCAAGACGTACGCACGCACACTGCCCTCCGTGTGTCTACCATAGAGAATGTCTCTCTGAAGTTCTAGGCTGAAAATTTTATGTACAGGAGTAGAAGCCCTACTCTCATCCATGTATAATGTACAATGACGAAGCACTACAGTTCCTTCATAATATGCCATTTTCTAGATTGATGGACGAATCTTGCCGTTGTCCTTGACTTTCAGGCTTTCGCTTGCACAAATTGATCAAGATTGTCAGTGTATAAAATGATATAACTGCACTCTCTTATAATATATTTCACTTATAGTTGGATTCGTTTGTTTCGTTTGTCTTTAAAATAATAAAACGATAGAATTGTATATAATATATAGAAAAACCTATTGCTTTAAAAAAAGGAAACATAGAAATCAAATGTCGAATTAATCAGGACAATAAAAACTAACAATCAGCGATAACTGAAAATTTATGATTTGAAGAATCATCGTAAACAAGAAATGTGTGCTTATACATAAAAAAGTTTTTCAAATTTCTCGACGTAATCTCCCTACAAAATCGTAGAAACAGGATTTTGCTCGTTCTTTTTCACATGTATCTAACTATCTGGAGGGAGTGGTAGCGGCATGACCAATTAGACGGGTCTATGGTCTCGGAAGAAAACGATGAGTTAAGACCTTGACGCCGCAAAAAGGAAGGTGTTGAAGGCGAAGAAAGTGAGCTTATGGAAGCATGAGAACCATGCTTACAGGGAATAATGCGCCGAGTTATACGTGTCGGCATAGCAAAGTTCCATCGTTTGCAGGACCTCACACGCCGCCGTGGCTGAGATCTGAAGTAGGATCGAGCGGGTCCAGACGATCGTAACTCACGCGAGGAGTGGATCGTTTTGCAGAAACAAACAACGTGACTGTGTTCGGCGTTCCGTTGTCGCCGAGAGGGAAGGAAACGGGTTTTGTTTGATCTGTGCCAGTCTTCGCGAACGTGTCTTTCAGCTCACCGCGAACATTAGCTGTCCGTCACACCTCTTTAGAGTCCTGCAAGCAGTGTGTTTCGTTACTTAATAACTACTTAAAAGTAGTCCTTCCACATAAAGATCACTGGGTTCTTATAAAAAAAATTACGCTTAATGCGTGATATTTCATAGAAACTGAGCTTATTTTTAGATTAATTAAGCACAGATTTTTATATGATAACAACATAATATGTAAATAATGAATATTTAAATATTAAATCTTATAGGACCGTATATATGAGAAACACAACCAATAAGAAATTGCTTTTAACGGTCGAGCTGGATCTTAGGTGCTGATTATAATTAATAATTGTGAAACAAATTCGTGGTTGACAATCAATATAATTACTAAACAAATTAAAACTGTACATCGTATGTACTTGTACTTGAAAAGTAAAATTACGATCACGACGAATTAAAGGAGGATACGCGAACTGATATGCCGGGAAAGGCGATAGGAAGGCATTCTTAGCGAACTTGTCGAATAACTCTTCGAAGAAACCGAACGCTACGTGATTTACCTTGACGCGCGACGATCTTTTAATCCTGATTTACGATCGTTGATGAAGCGGAAACGCCGATCGAGTGGAGGGGCCGTAATTTCAGTGGTCACCAGATGTCTCGGGCAACAGTGAAAAGCTCGTTCCACCGCGCGTTTACGCATCCGCCGCCGCAGCACGTGCGCATATGTATACATTTACGCGCCCGCCTGTCTCTCCTATACGAATGTAGATGCCGAAGGTGGGACCGTAGATGTGCGCGTAACGACGTCGTTAACGGCGGCGAGCCACGAAGACGGGACCCTTCTTAACGGGCTGCCTTCGCCGCGGCAATAACGCCTCAAACTGCGACTCGGAGCTTGAAGATGGCATCGTATCCGACCGGAAAATACGAACTCATACATCACGTTGCGATATATTGAAAGAGCCGCTGGTGCCTACGTTTCAGTTGCGAACATTTATAACCTTTGGCCTATTGTGTATGACGCTCGAGGCCGACTAAACGGGAGCTAATTCTGCGCGAACTTCGTTCCTTTCATAAGAGCCTGAGTTGCTCGAAGCACGTTCACCCTTTGTCGATCGCTTCTAAAAGCAAGGCATTTCCGTTCTATGAAAATTGAACGATCAATTTTGGTAATCGACTAATATAGTACCTCATAGATGTTCTAATGTTTTTTTTAAACTTTACTTGGCATAGACATTGTCTCGTAAAAGTAACAAAAATTCGATTCAACGAAAATACTATAAAAAGTTATAGACGACAGTAAGTTTTAATGACAAAGTATTTAGTGTTTTATAGCTAATTTGCATTACGTCTAGTCAGGAAATGTAGCGTGCAGGAAATGAGATATTCAAGAGAGACTCAAAGATCGATTTAGTTACCCAGAAACTTGTGTTCAACATTTAACTTGAATGAAATCATTAACAAGAAAGCTTTAGCGGAACATTTAAGCCAAACTCATATACATTTATCTCTTTGCTGTAAAATATTTTCTTTTCTATATAATATAAACTTTAAGTATTCATTTCGAATGTTTTACAAGAATAATCCTAAAAGATGCAATTTTCTCTATTAAAATTTCAAAATCAATTAAGGTAATTTCTCTTTTATATAGCAAGAACGAGTTTGCTATGTTTAATTCAATTAGGTATAATTAAATGAAAAATGTGAACATATAATACCATAATATGGTATATCCATTACGAAAGATCGATTAATTTTATCGAGTCCGTATAATTTTACTCGCGGTAGGAATGTTAACTGTCAAATAGCACTACATTCGCAATAATTATTCTTACTTACAAAATGAAGTAAACAGCGATTATTTCGGTGTATTTAAAGTTATACGTAACATTTGTAACTATTAATGAAAGGCTTATAACCGCGTATTTGTCACAGACGTCGTCGGAATTAAACTAGCGGCACTGTTTGCCAGCTAGACCGTACTTAATTGGCCCAATCGATAGAAACTGGTCCGATGTCTAAGTCGACCTGAATCAGCTCGGTATTAATATAGAACTTCGTTCTACGAGACAAGATTAATTAAAGTTGCAGAATACCGATAACTGACTTAAGTTACGTGTATACAGAGTGTTCGGAAATTCAACCAATAAACCTTCAGAGTTGTCGAGGGCATCAAAAGGATCATTTTTTGCAAATGGATCTAAGGTCGGAAGCGTGTCGTTACATCGCTAATAGAAAAATTCGATGAAGAACGGACCTCAAAGTATCTCAAAAAATGTAAGTTTCATAAAAAATTGTTTCAGACAAAAGTTGTAGAGTATAAGAAGATCTATTAAGTTTGACTTTGGGTGGTGTCGCCCAAGATCAAGTCGAAATTGCCTTAAGTAAGATCGGTGGCTGATCCAGCCAGTGAAGGCAAGATCGCTGACTGATCCAGCCACCCCGACAATCTCTGAAAGTTTATCGATTGAATTTCCGAACACCTTGTATAAGTCTAGAATAGTATATCATTAAAATTTTAATCATTTAATTTGCGATTAATAATTAAACAAATTTGGGAAAATGGAATTAAGTTTTGACTATCCCTATAATAGAAAGTAATATAGAAAAAGATGTGTATGCTTAAAACTACGATATAAATATGAAATTACATGCGAATCTTTGGCGCGGCTTTAAAAGAACAATTCAGTTTATTGTTTTTAACATTGCTTAAAACACACTTTTATAGAATTAAATAGAAATTACTGTTAAATTACTTCGTTTATCGCAATATGATAGATTTTAATTGAGAAAAAAGATTTTCGAGGTAGAATATTCGGTCTCTTTCGTCGATCGAAGCAGATTTAAACGGCGAAGAAATCGCATTAGCTTCACCAACGATTGGAACAATTGCCATCGAACAGTCCTCTCCCGTTCGCCACAACTAATCACTTCGAAAACATTTAAATCTGCTTTTTACGTAGTTGTCTCGTTAGTACGACGGCTCCTCTTTCGTAATACTCAAATATAAACGCTTTGTTTATAATTCACGTCGGCGCTCGTAGAAACGTTAATTGACTCAAATTCTCATCAAATCGCCGAACCGTTTATACCAGTGCACACATTGTGCGAAGCACAGGTTAACCAAAACCGGGCGTCGGTGACGACACCCAGATGGTGGGATGCTGCGACGCTCTATTCACAAACGCGAACAAACGCGTGCGCGTGGATATCTGCCGCGTTTATATTATGCTCCCACTTGGAGATGAGGTGTACGTCGCAGCTGGCTTCAAAGTGACTTCGAAATTAATTATTACCATAACTTCGCATGCCCGCGCGCGTCCCACGTACGTTCTCGCAGAGCACGCGCGAAAAGAGACAAGCGCCTCGTTTCAAAGCGACCGACTCATTAGCTGACGAGCGTCGTTCTCTGACACCTAAAGATCTCTCCGCTTTGCGTTCCTCGCTATGTCACGATGATCAAGTAGTGAGATTGTCAACGTCATTAAAGATCATAATTTCTCAGATTCGTTAGTGCTTTTATAGTATGTAACTGTGACATTTTAAGGGAATGGAGTGACCAAATTATTGACAGTCGTATGAAATATACGACATGTAAAACGTACAGTCTCAAACACACACATATAAAACATACGATTAACTAAAACGGAATTAAAAATCCTTTAAACATAATTAAAGTAGACACAAAATTAGGAGAAGCTGCGGTGGACTTTATATAAAAGGAATTTTTATTTCATTCAGTCAATTTGGAGATTTTTATACGACTGGAATGTCGATAATTTGGTCACTCCAACATCCCTTTAAAAAAAATACGCAAAATGTTGAACGTTATAAGCAATTTAATATTTGCACAAACAATTGAAATACCGTAGCACTAAAATTATTAATTTAATGGTTGTTTTATGAGCTGCGTTCCGTTATTCATTGCGATCTATAGCATATACACAAAAATTATAGATTTTTACGTAGCCTAAACTGAATAAAGAGAATCACTAAATTTTACAAACATTTTCAAGGTAAAAAAAATTGAAAGAAAAAAATTCTAAATTCATATATTATTATAAACGACACCTTTTATCTCCTTATGTGGAGCATAGGACGTCTATAGACCTCTTTTGTCCGAGGCCTATATTCGTTTCTCGAATCAGATAGTTTTTCTGATTTGTGGGTGATTAGTCCACAGAATCCTACCTCAGTTAGATATTAGAGACAAATATCTACTGATATACTACTGATGTATAGGACCTACAGTTTTTAACGCCGAATCCGAACGGCGCTGATGATCATAGATCTTTTGATCACCAGGTGGAGCCATTTTTTGGCTCATTAAACGCGAAAAATCGCGTTTGGGCGCACGTGGGATTGAACTCGGGTCTACAAATCGCGAGTCAATCGCACAGAGCGGTGAGCCACTCGACGCCACCATATATTATTATATTTCTATTATAATCGAAATATAAAAAAGATTTATCGCAGCTGTGCAAAGATGTTTAATGCGCCGTGCTTAATGAACCTGTTGCATAGCATCGTATTTTGTATTCTCAATACTTTCTCGTTGCAATAATGCGATTATCTAACGAGCAAACTGCGTGTACATATGCGATTTTGTCCGCGCAGTTTCCACTAGATTACATGCTGTTTCATCGCATAGACTCGTCAGAGATAGGACGCAACAATAACTTGATATCATCACTAATGGTCTCGACTAATGCGTCGACGATGGCTCCTTTGCTATTCTTTGTCGCCAACGTTTAATATCTTGAAATGCGTTCGTATTATAAAAAAAAACCTGAGCGTCGTCTCAGATGACGCGCGCATATTTATGCGACGTATATTTTGGAATGGGTGTCATAAAAGTACAAATCACAAAATGGAATGGAAATATTTTAAGTCAAAATCTTATAAAAATCAAATAAAACTTGTAAAATTTATGAATCTTCTATGAATTTTTACTATTTTATTTCTTCAAAAACTCTTTTGCCTTGAAAGAGCAAGATGTAATACGGAATAAATGATTTTGCTAAAATATCTAAAATTTTATTTAGGTATAGATCTGAAAATAATATTTTGTGGTGGATCATCAAAATAATTATATAACAAACTTAAATATAATGAGAATGCAGAAAGTTTTAACATTCAATCAGCTATACATAATGATTGTATTTTGATAGCCCAACAAAATTATTTTCAGATCTGTATATCTAGGATATCTGTCCTATTACTGTGCCTTTAAGTCAATTTTTGCTTATTACTGAATTAATTATTAAATATTGTAGTTTTAATTTTATCTGCTTGACATCAATACCGGTTTTTCAACTATTTCTTTCTCTCGTGATATTCCTTCAATTTAAAATATGTTAATACTTTATAATGTTTTTGAAAATTGTTTTTGTTAGTCTCTTCCAAGCGGCCATGTCTCTATTAATGAGTCCCAAATTTGTATTCTTATTCACATTTGCCTCATTTCAACATATAGTTACTAAAATAGATAACAAATGTAAGCTAATTGTTTGTTAACGTTATATGAACTATTATTTCAATTATACTTATGTCAATGTCTACTCAATGTTTTCACTTCCAACAGGGCAATACTAATAGGGACAGGCTTAAAATCTTACGATACGTATTACTAAATTTACATAAATTTCTTGTATCTTTCGAAAAAGATTTAAACAATACTTTAATAGTTAAAAAATAAAATATTATCTTTGATATATCGCGCGTATACATGGATAATTTAATTTAACAAAAAACATACTTTTCCTTTTTTATTCGTACTAATTTTCGTACATTTATAGCTTATTTAAATATAATTTAAGTATAAGCACACTATAATAGGAACAGAAGCAGTAATAGGAATATGCTTATTTAATGAATTTATTAGTTTAGGAATAGTTATCCTAGCGAAATTTTTAGATACTTGAATAAAACTAATTTTTTTTTCATAAAGATATGTATTTAATATATTTCGGGTGTTTGCTTTTTATAATTATATCATGTTTTCTACACGGACAAATGTTTTTGCTGAAATATCTAAAAAATTATCTAGATATAGATCTAAAAATAATGTTGTTTGGACCATCAAAATAATTACGTAGGACACTCAAACTAGCTGCTTAAACGTTAAAATTTTTTGCAGCATTGTCATCACTTCTTTAAGCGTTTTACATAATGATTTTGGTAGTTCAACAAAATTATTTTCAAATTTATATCTAACTAAATTTTTACATACTTCAGCAAAAAACCTTTCTTTTCATGAACCACCATTTAAAAAATATGACTACGTTAGTTCTTCTCATCATTTTTGTTCATTGTAAAGAAAGATAAACAGACGTTCAATATGGTCATCATTAGATGCCTATCAACATCATTAAGAAACAACGCAATATGTGACCATTGTATAGTTTCACTTCCTGCTTGCGAGATGATGCCTCATTCATATTTACTAGCTTAACTGCCTGATGCATTATCATAGGATTTTACCGAGATTGTGCAAAAAAGTTTTACATCGCGCGGGCGAGACTTTCCCTCGTTGTCCGTCCCACATAAACAGCGAGACGTTAATTACATCGGCCGATTTAATGTTCGCAGTTAAGGTGCAATAAAGTCGGTCGTGAAGAATTGGAAAATAAATTCGTGCCCGCCGACACGCGCGGAGGCGGCGTTCAGTGGATTTACGTAAAGTATGGAAATAACTCGTAACATAAACTCGATGATGTACAGCCGGAGAACCGTATAAGCGGCGCGAGGGAGCCTCTTCCTCTTTAAGACGACGCAGTTGATTTAAGGACACAAACAAAATTGCACGTTTTTATGGAACACAAAGCAAAGGTTGCTTCTCAAAGCGATCCCGACACGCAATTTCGTGCTTTTCTCAGTCGAGTTAAATGTCGATGTAATTTCGAGCATATGTCTGCTCTGATGAATATATCAGCTATTTCAAGAATAAGTACATTTGCAATAATATAGTTATAAACAGCGAGCGTTTTATATTGATCCTTTATATTCTATGAAAAAATAACCATTTTTCAAAACTCATCAGAAAAAAATAATTCTGCTAATTAAAACTTCAGCTTAGAGATCCGAAGATAATCTTGTTGGGTCATCAAAATAATTATGCAGAACGCTCAAACTTGATGATAATGTTGCAAAAAGTTTTGACATTCTACAGCAACTATTATAGTTAAGTTTTATTTTACATCTGACTAAATTTTTAGATACTTGAACAAAACTGTTCTTTACATGTGCACACTTTAAAGTTGCATTTATTCTTCCCCTCCACCGGTGATTTATATATGCTGAGACTTTACGAGGTAAAAAGGCTCGATTAAAGGCGGCACCATTATCAACGTTCGATTCATATACGATTTCTCCCTTTTCTTTGATGACTATTCTATGCTACTATCCCTCTGTCCCGAGTTTTACTTGCCGAGGAATACAGCTCCCATGCGTCAAACGCGCTCAATGTGCGCGACGATGCGTTACGATTTCGTTCATTTAATCACAGCAATTAAAAAATAATCACCCATAACGCGCCGGTAGCAATTAGCACCCCATATCGCGTATATCGTTCCTCCTCCTCGTTCTTCCGTGCAAGATCACCGCTACGCTACCGAATCCCTATATTTTTCCCTCCTCGCTTCTCCTACCCACGCATAAGCTCATTGGTTTTCTTCTTGCCTATTTTCTTCCTGGTTTTCCCCGTTTCTGCTCCTCGTGCTAACTACCATGTCGGAACTGTTTTCGCGCGCGCACGCTCTTCCGCAAACGTCGCCATTTCGTCGTTTCGACTGCCGTTTCGACCCTCCCTTTGTTCCATTCTCTTACGGAGTCACGAGCAAACTAATTATAAAAATGTTGGCCGGGGAACCCTCGTGAAATAAACAGCTCCTAGCGTTAAGCACATTTTCAACGAAAACGAGAAGAGAGAGCCGGTCGAAAGAATATCATTCCCCCACACTCTTTCTCATGTAAATCATTTTTGCGCGGTGTATTCGGCTTCGTCGACGGGCGAACTCGTTTAAAGCCGACGGCATCGTAATATTTCTTCGTCTTTCTCTTCCTGTCTTTTGGAACTAATTAGGAACGCACCTAATAATACCTATTTAAGTCAAACATAGAATAATGAGCTCGGATACACTACAAGAAATTAGGTACTGCTGTATTTGAATGTTTTATGCTACGCGCTTGAAAACGGAAAATCGTAATAACATCAACGGTGCTAAAAAAATATCAATATTCAATTGTGCAATTTTAACAATATCATTACGAATAATATTTCTTAATTAATATTACTTAATAAAGTAGCATTTTAGTGTTAACTAATCGATTATCCTGATGTCGCGTATCATCATTGGAATGTTTACTGAAAATAAATGATATTGACGACTTGAGAAAAACGATTTTCTATTTGACTACGAGAGAATGAGAAAAAAATTAAAAAGTACTATAGACAAATGTCTGTCAAAATAATCAACGCTTAGATGATAACTTCAGGTGATTTCTAAAATAGATGAGAGTAATATTTTTTTTTTCACGATGTAGACCTTCCTCTTCTCCGAAAGGGTCAGCACCATTAATTATAAAACGGTATTCGGCGCAATGAGATTTATGCTCGCCATGGGTGACGGGCAATATAGTACCTATATTACACGAGGATAAACGAGGATGGGTTACGGGTTCATTTTCTCGTATCGTATGGCTTAAGTTATAGGGTACGCCGTGTGCGTAATTTATATCCACGAAAGAACGCATTCTCGTGTACGTGCACCGAGAAAGAAAAGTAATGTCATGACGATACGTCTGTATTCAGAGGTCTATATGATAGCAATAGCAAACGATCCATACCGCATGAAATCATGGATTTCATTCTCTCTGTTGTCGAAACGTGATAACGTCTAGTTATTGCTAGGAAATTTGATACCAAAATAGTAATACATCGTTATTATTGCCCTGTTCCAGCCATGAATAGCATAATTATCGCCTAAAGCGAGAATTTGATGATTCGACATCAGACGAAAGTGCAAATGCAACACAAAATCACGTGAACGAACGTGAAAAAAAATCAAAGTAATATAACAATGCTATCTTAATAGGCTTGAAGAGTTCGTGACGTCATTAGCTAAACGCTAAACTGAAGACTGACATGGTATCGCGCGGCATGACGGCCCTTTAAACACGAGATGGCCTTTAAATTTTCAGCAACAGAGGCGCAGCATAAGCTTAAACCCCATTTGAAACCGAATACCACGCTTATTTGTCCCGACGGGATACAGTACGCCGTTACCACGGCATAATGTTGTTGCTGGAAAACCCGTTCTCCCTCAAGAACAGTCCTCTACTTGCGGGGCGGAAAACTCGTTATAAATTAGATGTTTACATTGTATTTATGCCATATATTGTATATAAAGGCAGTATACGCAATCTTTGTAAATACAATGAACTAAAATTTCTCTCATTGCTTTGCAATCTTTATAATTTTTCATAGCGTCACAATTTTTTCATATTTTTTTACTCAGTAATATGAATTATTTATGATACATTATATGGAAAATACTGTATATAAATAAATATTAATTTACATGAAAATTTTCATGTTACATTGTATTTTATTTCGCGCAACGATTACCGCATTTGATTCCTATTTGCCTCTCTTTTCCATTTAATTTCGTGAAAATTTCCTTTGAATAAGAAGATTCCTTAAGAGATAAAAAGAAGGAAATAAAAAAAAAAATAATCTTTAAACTTTATTTGCACGCAATAATATTGTAGAGACAGACAAATTCGTGCTACACGTGCTGCAATCAATCCTCGTTTTAATACACGGAGCCGAGAATCCGAAACTCATTTGAAGCGCGATGTGATTTACGAGTTTCGTGCTGTCTTCTGCATTGGCCTACGGCCTTTTTCTCGCCGATCATGCGTACGAATGAGCATCGGTAACGATCTAATAAATGCTTGCACGCGCCAACACAATGTACCTACGCTTAGAGAGAGGAACGACAACAAGAAGCCTGATGCCAAAAGGCTGCTGCTGTTGCTCTCTACTCCGACCTCGTTACACGCCTAATTAACGCGACAAATTACCCGGCAAGAAATAGACGTATGTACGGTTGAAGCATTCGACGCGCAACGCCCTTTTCCCGAAAGACAGCACAACGTTTGACGAAAGGGCGCCAGTGCACCCGCTCCATTCGCTCGCGCATCCTCACGAAGAAGTCTCGTGACATTCTTGTCTTAAAATAAGCCGCAACAACGAATATAGTGAGAGGAAAAGCGAAAGTCATTAACAGTTTCAAGAACGGGAATGCAATTTAACGTGGAATTCTCAGAAGAGTTTAAATTGGGTTTCTCGCGTTAATAGTAAGAATAATAATGTATGTATGCCAACGTCTGGTTTATCGATCATGACTAGCATTGCAAAGTGAATTTCAAAATACTTCTATCTCTAAATGAGACAAAGCATGTGTAGATAGACATGAAAATGCACAATGTCGTTTGCAACGTTCAAGCTTTGAATTGGAGAAAACATAAAGATAAAAATATTTGATGTTTAAATTGCAATTTGAAAAGAATGATTGTACGTTTCCTCAAACAAGTTTGCTTTCAAAGTGCGTTCATCTTTTTTGGAGTTTATATGACAGCAGATAGAAAATTTGATTATATAATATTTGTTGACAAGGTAAATTTGACCTTTGCGTTCGCGACAGAAACATAATAATTTCCAATTCAAGACGTTACTGACGAATTCTCTTTCTACGCTTTCACGTCCTAAATTCAGACTGTAATCTGCTAAAAGATCCAAGAAAGTCACGAGTATTCCTGTCCAAATTTAGGATCCCCGTCACTTCATCGTACATATTTACAGACCTTTACGGCAAACTTGCTAATAGTCTCCCTTGGAAATAGTAGTCGAGATGGCAAAATGCGCGCTCACAGTTATATCATAGTCGAAATATCCTTTGACTTGCAACAAGAACTATATGAAGCTAAATTAATATCATTAACCTCGTATACGAGTAACCCAATTTATACCATTGTTGCATCTCCTTTGAAATATCGAACAAGCAAATATTTAGGCAGAAATTAGGTATGTCGTATGTATTGCTGTATGTATTATATTATTATACAACTTGAAATATTAGGTTTTATCTCTCAACGTGGAATATATATTATATTCTGTGTATAAATTCAAGCTTAATATGAGTTACGCATATTTCATATAAATAACAAAAATCAAACAATCAAATAATTTTCCTCACAAAATAATCCAATTTAAAATGTAGCGTATAATATATGTTTTCGACGACAGCATTGTCCACCAATTTTTCGTCTAATTTTTAATTGTTTTATGCACTAACAAATGGTTATGCTAATTGTAACGAATCATGTTAATTAAATTTAGCGAAATTCTAGTCATACTAGTATGGCAGTAATGTGTTCTCATCTAAAATTACATACCAAATGTACATAACTACAGCGAGAATGTATTTTCCCAAAAAAGTATGTATGGGAAACACAAAATAGAGTGTATCAGAGCACTCATCAAATTTCTGACTTAATAATTTCAAAAACAAATTTAAAAAATATTTTCTACGTACATCAGATCATCTTCAGTGTAGTTAGTTACGATATTATATAACACATTATTAATGTAAATTAACAAAGTCAGTATATTTGGACTCACAAATTTAAAAATAAATATGAAAAATAAAGACTATGAGTTGACGCAAGACGTATATCGCTAATATTAAACTTTAATAATATAATTAATAATTTTATAATACAAGAGACTCTTGTTGCATCGCGTGAAATTAATTGCGTTGAAAATGTTCGCATAATTCCCATACGTTTTTATTAGCAATATATTATGTGCAATGGTAGTTATAATTTTATAATATTTTATGCAATGCAGCGCATTTATGAATAATTCTGAAAATACCATCTTATTACGTGATGATAAACTTCATTTACTTTAATATATGCATAATTATTTTTACTTGTAACGAACTTACATATAAAAACCGATAATTCTTGTAATATTATATGCTAATCTTTCATCAATAACGAATACTTTCACCAATAGAAACTGTTCTTTTAAAAGAAAATATCATATTTATACCAAAGTATGAACAATGTTGCTTGTTAATATTGTAAAACAAAGAAGGATAAAAATTCTTGCTTTGCATATAATTCGCGCGCAGGTCATTTCACACTCAATAAAAAGCCAGATGGAAGTCCTAACTCAGTTTTCCAAACTCTTATCGCAAAGCGAGAAATTCATATTCATCGGTGAGCTCCGTCGCGTCGTAAAACGCGTGACTCTCACGAGATGCGAAACTTTTAAATCACGTTGCGAATCCGCAACGTATTCACGCAGACCGTCGTTTTTCTTTTTTTTTCTTTAACGAGAACATTAGATTACACGGCGGTTAATCGTGTAGCTGAGAAAGTTGATGGAAACGCCCACTTACATCGTAGGCAAATGCACAGGGATTGAAGAGGATCGGGAGCAGCTGCAGTCGTGCAAAACTTTGTGTCCCAACCTTATTATGACTCCTCTTAACGAATTTAGCTGTCAAGCCGTAACTTGACGTTTCGCCGTCAACAGGGAGAATCAGACCGACGTGGCGAGCAGCATTCGAAAATGATGTAGACCCAGAATAAACCTCGATTTGTGTGCCGACGTGTGTCATTTATGCTCATGTGACTCTTGCTTTCGCAGAAATGCCAATGTTCGACAAGCGACGGACGTGAACGAACAAGCTAATTGCATCATGTGCAATATTTTCCTGCTGTCAACTCTGAAATGTTATCGTATAGTATTACCGTCGATATTAGCATAAGATAGCACGAATTTTCTGACGTATTAAAGATTCGATGTTATTACACAGTTAGTTTATTTTCGATGCTAAAAAGATATGAGAAAATATGACTTACATCAAAATAATGTCAAGTTTCTCTTCTAATGAATAAAAACAGTAATATAAAGTTCTCAAATTGTGAGTAACTCATAGATATAAAGAACAAAATTTAACATTAATTTATCGGCGTTTTACCGATCGTAAAAAATGTTTAAATGCGGTCTCTGATAGCTATTTTAGATCACTTAAAATATATTTAGTCACTACGAACTTTTTTGCACATTCCATCGTGCCGATTCAGCAGAATCCATTCGCGCTTTCGAAGCCTTTCTCATTCATATCTGTACGCCGCGTGGCATCGCTGCAAGCTTTGCCGATCTCATCCAGTCAGCTATTTCAATTACTTCGACGCGCGCGTCTCATGGATTTTGTTGTTAAACGGGGCGATAGCCGTATGAGCTCGATAACCCGACGTTACGATATGTTGGCAGCGCGTATCACATCGCCTTCACAAACCGCTTTACGGGCGAATGTCGACGTGAGCGCGCACGGCGATAAATCTGGCCTCCGTTTCGGGAGGAGAACGCTTCAAATCGAAAGCAATTACCCACCGTTTCTCTCTCGTATCCGGTAAATCGGCGTGCAGGTGGCGCATGTCGGCCGCGTCAGGAGAAACAGGGTCTTTTAACGGTCTGGTCTCAAGTAATAAACTTAATCGCGGCCGCATTGTGCGGAGGGCAATTCCGAGCGCGATGCAGGAGCGAGCACGGGACGGACGGGAAGGATCGGAGGAGTCTCGTCGTGACCGGAGACTTCTTCCTCGATACACAACCCATCTCGGTGCGGCTGCTGCTGCTGCTGCCCGTAAAACCGGCTTCGTGCTGCGAGGTATTGGTCGTGTCGGAGAATCACGAAGACTCGATGAATACGCTGGATAAACGCTATCGAGTCGGAGAAAAGGGGTAGCTGCGCGCATCCCGATACCGTCGCGGTTGCGAATAGACAAGAGTCTAGTGAGCCGTCGGATTCGTCACGATTTTACCGAGGCAGTTACCGTAAAAGGAAAAACTAAACGCGCGGTATCGCTCGCACGAGAGCTAGTTTCGCCTTTCGCGCGCGAGTGCGATAAAGTCGTTTGCATTAAAACGTATGGTGGTATGAATGCATGAATAATATTTGTTATCTTAGAACTCTCGTGCTGCACATAAAGCGGATTATTCGAATTTTAAGCGCGTGGCAAAAATTGAATATCACTATTATATTGCCACTATTATACTATCTTACTGTGATAAATAATGCATCAAGTGCAAATATTATATGGTTGAATAAATAAACTGTCGCACAAGAAGAAAACTGTATAATAAGTTTGTATAAAAATTTTATCGTGAAGAGATATTTTGTTTCTTTTTATTCATTAAAAATGTAGAACAATTGATAGAAATATTCCGATACGAACGTATTATGCAATAACATACGTTAATGAGTAACAAATTCGGTATTTTGAAATTAAAATATAAATGAGATAAACTTGTACGAGGATTAAAAAAAAAACGTATGAAATATAAGAGAGAATTTTATAAAGTCAAATTCAATGAAAAAGAGGAACTTCCACTTTCGACGGAAACGATGAGAGTCCAACAGAGAAATCTCATTTAAAAATAGATATAGTCAAGAAATTAAATTCAAGCAATTCGTATCATTATGGGCAATGGTGTGCGCATTACACGAAAGCTTTAAAGTTTCGTCGATATTTCATCAAGCCCTGTAATTAACCGGTAAGCACGCAGAAGTTTTTCAGCGTTCGCGTTGTCGAGAACAAAACTGAATTCTAAGTTAATTAGTTCTCCGCCATTTACGTAAGTGCCGGGCTGGGTAGTAATTGTTTGCTTTCGTTTCTTCCTCTCCGGCTCGTCGGCCTACCGCAGAGGTTTTTTCCCCTGGATAATCGACCTGGTTTCCGGAAAAAATCCGACACGGCCAACACGACACGGTCTATAAATCGCGAAGCCACCGCGAGCATCGAATATCGACAACACCCGGACTCGCCGCTATTTCCCGTGTTTTCCGCGAAAACGCACAAAATCGGCGCACGTTTCGCTTACGTGTTCAAAAGCGGCGGACACAATATCTTCGACGGCGCTAAATCATCTCACGGCGTTGTTCGGATTAAATGGCATAGAAGTGTTGCATATGAAATTCGCGCAGTGCATCATCTTCTTTGATGCGCCCCTAACCCGCGCGCTACGTTATTTACAATTTCCTCCTGACACCCTTCGCGCGCGTGTACGTACATTTTACCCCGCGAAATCAGTGCGTGTTCTTGCAAAATGCGAGCCCGAGAGAACCGAATATATTTCAGATGGGAATGGAAATCGTTACAGTTAAATCCAATGTCGATATAAAATGCGATAAATTTCAGAAAATGGATTATGTCAAAGAAAGTTACGTATACCTGTACGATTTGTACAAATCGGGATACAAATCGATTACAATAAAATTAACTTAATAACGGCATTAAAAATTTCCTTTTGTCTTAATTAATTAATATTAATGAATAAAGTTCTTACTCTGAATGTTATTTGAATAAAATATATATAATTTCCTCATTTTCAAGAACTTGAAGAATATAAATAAACGGTATTTCTCAAATATTAAATCAACTTTCTATTTAAGAAGACTTTAATTCGCAAATTAATTATTGGCAAGAATTATTAATGTCGTTGGAAATAAATATAATAATTACTTTCAGTTATAACGTCACACTTTTCTTGAAAAAGATATCTTCAAATTATTTAATAATCTGTAGAGAAAATATACGTGCTTCCGTTTAAATTCGACTGTCATATTATTCTATTTTAATCTTTCAAACATGGAATTAATAAAATCGCTCATTAAAGTGTTTTCACAGAACTTCCGATGGAAATTACGCTGACGATGCAAACCTCATTTGCCAACAGAATTGCCTGAGGTGTTCCTTGGGCCACTCTGATTTTCCAGACAAACTGGCATCACGTCCATTATCGCTCCAGATTGCGATCGTAAACAGCTTTCTATCATCGATCGTCGATAACGCAATGGCGCAATACGCATTTCTGATTATACATCATCTTAGGATACAAAATTAGCTTATTGCAGAGAGACATATAATAACAACGACCATCGATGCTCGGTCGATTATCGGCGTCTTTATCGTCGATCGCCGAACCGCTTCTCTCCCTCCTCGACATTCTGACGTTCAAGAAGATGCCGCGTCATTTCGGGCTGCGATATCGACGCGACGAAAACGCTCGTCGGTGTCAGGATACCTGACGTTTTATCTGGTGCGTACCAACGGCGCGGTAGACATTTTTCCTTTTTTTTTCATTTTTTTTTTTCAGTCTCGTTGCCAAAAGGTCGTCCCGCTATAAGGGATGGTAATTTTCCCCGAGGAAATGATATCCCGAATGAGTGAAGCGCCGTTACCGATAAGACGTAAATACCGTGTCTCCCGGAGATACCCGACACAGAAGAATCTGCCGCACCGAGGTATGTATCTCGCCAGCGAGACGTAATAGACAGACAGCCGCAGTTCAGACTTTAATAGACCCGCGGATGCGTTTTATTTCTCCCGCCTTGTACTTTTTTCTCCCCCTCTCGGTATCTTCGCACTGCTCTCCGTCTCGTTCTATTATCTCTCAACTCCAACCACACCAGCTTTTTCGTATGGCCTTTTCTCCCGTATGTCTCACTGCCGCTTCCGTTGTATCCTATCACTTTTTTTTTCTCTCCTCCACCAACACACGGCATGTCCCCGTCGCTTAGATTCGTAAAAGAAACAATAATGGTCTGCCGCGCGAGGAGAAACTGGTTTCGATTCTTCCTGTGTGTGTCGGCGAGGCATTCGATGGCATCCGCTTGCTCGCGACGCGTCGCCACGTTGGGAAGGGGAACGGGAAAGGGGGATGGGGTGAACGGACGGAAAGAAGTCCTCGGCCTAAATTTTAACCGGCTCTTCGCTGAAAATTTTTTAAGGTTTTGTCCGGGCCCCCCCCCCCCCCCCCCCGATGCCTCCCGTATTCCTCGATCAATCTTTCGCGAACGAAGGCGTCGCAAAATCTCTTTAATCCTCAACTTTAAGAGCATGATTGAGAATCGTGTTCGATGCTCTTTAAAAGTGAATCAATTTCGCGATGGCTGTAAGTCGGTATTAGTTACGGTTAGGAAGGAGACGTTCGACACAGCTGATTAACATTGGGCTTTTACGCGGTGAGATCAAAAACGCGTTATCTCGGCATTCGTATATTATACATGACACGTCGACTAAAAGTGCGTTGTTCGTTAAAAGACTTATTCCCCATCGTGCAAAGCATATAGCAATGCGCGATATGAGATGCGCGGTAACGCGACGTTATGTATACAGTGCAATTGAAAAAGCGCAGCATTAAGCATCTCTTCGTCAAGTAACGACATAATGACACACAGCCAGGTGAATTCTATACCTCGTAAGAGATGCATTAATAATCATCGAGTCGACTTTGAGAAGTCGACGAACGGCTGAAAGTCGGTAGTGGGGGCAGGTATCAATCATACGTCACATTCTCTTTATCCTAATATTAGTGCGCCCTTTTCAGGTGAATTTAATATCTCGCACTTTAGGGTGCCCCTTACGTTTGACCGGTCCTCCGATCAATCACTTTCGATGATTCGGTTAATTGTGACACATCGACCGCTCGATGAATCGCCCGGCCAAGAGGCGGTTATAGGCGACGACCAAAAAGATCGCCAACGAAGCACCGTCACTTGTTTTGACAGACGCCAGAGATATACGAATGCATTTTGTTTGCTCATCTTTTCTTGGTCCGACCGACCCACTTCCCTTCGGTCCTCCATCATCGCGTTCCCTTCTTCCCGTCCTTGTCCGCTTTCAGTTCTTACCGTTTCTGCCTTCACACTCCGTCTCCCTTTCCTCTCGGGCTTCTTCGATCCTCTGGCTCACTCTCCGCGTGCATACACTTATTTTCTTTCTCGCCCCGCATAAATCTTCTTCGCGCTCGACGCCAAAGATTCGGCGCTCGCGTTTAGACTTTCAACGCGCGTATACGAGTGCATCGAGATCTTGTTGATTGAAGTTGTCCTTGTATCTCCGAAGAAAAGGGGAGATCGTGTCATCATCACCGCTCCGCTCACAATTTTCGTTACTCGAATTTAATCGTGTTTACTTTTTGTAGCAGATGTAGCTCGATAGAATTTATCCTATCGAGATAAGGCTGATGTAAAAAATTGTTTTCTATCATTGATGATAGAAGAAAATATCAAATTGAAAAAAAAAAACATTTGTTGGGATAAACAATTCCTAAGTAAATATTTACTAAATGTGAACATATTTATTTGATAGAAAATCTGTCAATTTAATTGCATTTTTTATTGAATAAATATTGACTGTAAGTGAATGTTTACTTAGTTTTTTATTATTCAAAGAAATATTAATGTATTAAAGCCACAGACTTTTGCATAACCTATAATGCATGAAGAAATCCACCAATCGGAGTTCCTCTTTTTCGGTGAAATGGAAGAAAAGGAAAAATTCTCTTTGGTTGATTCTTTTATACACTATGCGTCATGCGTTATGCAAAAGTCTGTGCTCCAACCTTTAAGATTTAATAAACTTTTTTTCAGTGTATAGTAAACTGTTGCAATTATCACTGATATAAGCTATTCTGTTGGTATACCCCATGAATACAATATCACTATTGCAGTCCTTGTTATGCAGCTGGAGGCGCGAGAAATGCATTCATAATCATTTCGGTGAATGCATGTACGTCCGTTGGTTTCACAATAAAGGCGCGATTCAGGTAATTGACACGGAATAAAAACCGAAGCGGTGTGTTGCCCTTAATTCCCAGGATGCGGTAACACGAACCGCGAATTTCATAGTATCGACTCCTGGAGTTACACGATTGTCAACCTGACGAAATTCGCATGACGATCCCCCCAGGTGTGCTCGTCGTGACTCCTCTCGGCACGATCCACGAGAATAATAATAAAAGCGTTCTCAGGACCGTGGCGCACGGAATGGAGTTCCGAGCTCTCGGCGGGCGGTCGGTATTGTCCGAAAAATGTGGATCGGGATCAGAGAAAGCGGGGAAGCGGCGCAATATAAATGTTAATGCTACTGGACTTGAAAAGGCAAGGATGCGGATCCGCGCGGGGCGAGAAGGAAAAAGTTTTAAAAAGGCAGAGGTCGGAAAGAAACGAAGACGTTACACACACGACTCGCGCGCGCTCTCGGATGCTGGCACGCCGGGTATCCGCCCATCGGGAAAAACCGCGGAGGTAAGTACATGGAAATGTCTGTTACAGCGACGTTTTATTTTTCACCTCGATTTCTACCGTCCGCCTTCTCCCTTATGCATCCTTACAGCGTAGAAGTTTTAAGGGCAAACGAAGAGTGAGCGAAGCCGTTCTTGAAATACGCTGTCACGCGTAGTGGAATGCACGCGCAAAAAAAGCAAAGCAAGAGTTACCTCTCCGTGTAAGCTACATTTCTCTCTTTCTCCTCTTCCCTCCCCCCCTCCCTGTCTCTCTACTCCGAGTGGGCTTGTAACGTGACGCTGTAATAAATTTCGGCGCACCGAGGCAGCCGCAACAACGTTTTCGCCGCACTTGCGTAGCCGTCCCGCAGAAAAAGAATTCCCGCGCGCGCGCGCCAAGCGTTCTTCTTTACATCTCTTCCTCATCCGGTCATTCCTTCACTCGAAGCCGCGGCACTTACGACCTTTTGAAGGTGGCGTCCATCCCCGCGCCCTTTTCATTTGCATGCGCCACGTGTGATTCATGTTCCTCGAAGCGGACGGCGCTGTTTCACCTCCCGGGGCGTAGGACATGATTCAAAGGTCCAGGGGGGCGTGTTCCGCGATGAAAACGCGACGTGTCATGTACCGTCCTATTTGCCGTGCGGCTTCTCGCCGCTCCTATCCGTTATTTACGTTCGCGATGTTTATAGGCGTATCGTCGAGAAAATTTCAGGCATTCGAAAAATTCGTCCAATGTATCTTGGAGAACATCCTGAGGATTCCGGACGGGATAGGAATGGAAATTAAGAGGGTAGAACTGTGCGAATGTGCGCTGAAGAGGCGAATCCTCTCCTGACAGCCGGATTGTTATATTAAACGAATGCGATGCGCGAGAAGCACGTGAGGGAATAAATGTCACCATGAAAATAAAAAAATTCTTTCGAAGTCGTTTCATTTCCCGTGATATTATCTAAGACTAATCTATAATAAAAATAATTCAAGAATAACTTTCTGTGTGTGATAATGATAAGATTTACTTTTTATTAAAAAATATTTCCTCCTGTCACAAGAGAAAATCTTTCCTTCACGTTGGACAACATTCGCGAAAAAAATCGCGAAATCAACAATAAAAGCAATAAATACCTGTGAACGGAATTATAGTCTATCTAAAAAAAAAATAGAATACTCTGTCATTATAAAGATAACTTTGATTAGATCGTTCTGTATAATTCCACAAAAACCATCCACTTAGAGCCATCGTTGCCTTCAACAGGTTCTCCGATTGAAAATCCAAATCTACCGATCTCGGCGACGTCCCCGCTTGAATGTATGGAAGCCAACTGGAATTTCTATGGGCACATAATCCGCCGACAATGGGCGGCGTCTAAACGGAGATTTATCTATTGACAACGAAGACCCTATGCTCAGATCAACGACGTTCGGGTAAATCGATCGTATAAGGTGCGTAAACCTTAATTCTGATTTATTGACAATCTGGCGCTGACTATGGCGAAAGTCTTCATCATCGGCGTAAATTGGTCGCGGTCGTATCGCCCGGCATTTATTGGCCCGTTATTTTTAGAGTATAATCTCTCGTGGTGACGTTTAATCGCAATCTAGAATCGTCACTGACTTTTCCGAATTGCGGAATCTCGAAAACTGTTTAATTAAAGAAATGATAAAATTCATCTAAAATATCATTGTAACTTTTAGTCGCCCATAAAGAGAAACACTAATTCATTGAATCACAGATTTTTATTTTTTTTCAGACAAGGGTATCAACTGTATTTATAGATATGCAAATATTTTGTAATCTATTATTTAAAAATAATTGGATAGTAATTAATCAAATATACCGCAATCGATTCAAGCCAATAATCACTATATTAAAAACAGCTATATTTTTCTCAGAGTTATATCTTTCCTCTCTCTTTCTCTCTCTCTCTCTCTCTCTCTCTCTCTCTCTCTCTTGCGGCGCGCGCGCTTCTTGTCGTATATCAATTCACCACGAGATAGATACTCTTAAAGTTTCCCAGGATGCCTAGATACACAGGTTGTGAACTTGTAAAGCATTTCGCGGAACGGAAGACAGATGTGGAGTCTACCGCGGCAACCGCCGAATTTTGGAAACGTGCCCGCGCATACGGGTATCAATAGACGCAGGGTGAATACAATATTCTACAAATTCGGGAATGCCGATCGTCAATGCATGGTCACGTGCTGCGCGTCTACTATTTACCTGCATATGTGATAATTAATTCAAAAACCTGCTCTAAAACTTACCGCAACCACGGCTACGCTTTGATATCCACGTAATCGACTCGAAAAAAATCGACACCGTTGCCCAATGGATGCTATTATGTCCACAGAGAGGCAGGTCGTGAAGTGTGAAAAAGATGTGGGAACTCCTTTTCACGAGCAACTCATTGTTTGATCTACACGCCTTCTCGTCAAAGAAAGCCATTAACTTTTACGTTAACTAGGACGAATTGATTCTCTCTTTATATCAAATGCTGTTATAAAAATACTTTATATAACTTTGCGGTTACAATTTTATGTATCTAACACATAAATTACGCGTAACAAAAATTAATTATACGTATTATTATAAAGATTTAATACTTTTACTGTGTATTTATTTAAAAAATGGTAATTAGACATGAAGTAAAGAGAAAAGGAATGAAAAGAATTTTAACAAAAAAACAAACGACTTTGAAAAAGTTATATTGACGTTCTAAATATTTTATAGTTTAATTATTTATCAATAGTAATCTTTTTCGAAATTTTACGTTATATTAATAAATTATCAAGCCAATATGAATATTGCATTTTAAAAGCTGCAATTTAATAAACGAAATACAATATTATATTATATGAAGAAGAGACGCTACGAGCACACTTGAATTATTTCACGCGACAAGAGTTTGATTGTACCAGGCGTAGAGTACAGATGGAATATATTGTTAAAAGTAGTATTATGTATTTCCGCTCAGCGCAATAAAATGCAATAAAAATGCAATTTCCGTGGCCTCTCTACTTGATCTGAAAATAGATAGCCGCAATTTTTCACCGCGAGGGTGGTCAACGGGACAATATCTGATGGAAAGTCGAAGGTGTGTAAGATCCGACAACGTGAAAAAATGCAGCCAACTCTTTCCCAAATAATTCTTTGTTTGACCTGCACACTTTCACGTCCGGGAAAACCATTAATTCCGCTGTCAGAATGGATCGAGCAGAACCAGGTAGAAAATCGTTACGCCCAGACATATCGACACCCTTCCTGAATTCCGATAGAAGCTGCACAACGTCTAATGGAAGTTTCGCGGATTTCGATGGAAAGTGCACCCCTTATATATACGTTCAATGCAGACAATAATGAAAAAGAGCGTACTCGGAATGTGAGAAGAAGTCACGTATGAATACGCCATATCGATCTTCTCATACATTATGCAACACGAGAATAATGTTCATACATAACTTTCATGAACATAATTTTTTTCCTCGGATAAATATAAATCATAAATTTCAACAATTTCATATACAAATCGTTGCAAAAAAATAATGTGTATTAATTAAGAAACTGGAATGTTTGCCAATTTAATGTATCTATAATATATATCTGAATTACTGAACTAACTTTTACCATAAAATGAAAGAGAATACAACGATTTACAAACTCCTGGTTTCCAATTCGAACTTATCATGTATTCACCACGGGAACCGACACATACTTTTCGCAGATACTGTACCCCGCAGCAAGGCGCCGCCGGTATACTAATTACAATATATCTCGATCGATCCACACTGTAATCGGCCGTAATTGTTGTTGGAGTGATGATTAATTGTTGGGAGCCGATGTGCGTACACCAGCTAGCGCGTTACGCACGACAGGTTGGTGTGTCATTATAAATAATCATACAAATCATTTCGTTGGCACCTCGTTTATCATTGAGTTAATTATCGATGGTTGAATTAATTATAATGTTGATGGACTCTGACAGCTAGACAGGAGTTCACTAACGGATCTTCGTCAACTCGGTGTATTTTGGGAGGCCGTCTGTCGCCGGTTAATTAATTGAAACGACAGAATACCGATCGTGTTCGAACAGATTCAGGGCGCGAAGACTGAAAGCATTTTTCGAAAATTTCAAGGTCTTGAAATGTCTCGATAGTTTGAAAGTTTTCACAAGTTGTC
Organism: Cyphomyrmex costatus; assembly: GCF_001594065.2. Lineage (NCBI taxonomy): Eukaryota > Metazoa > Arthropoda > Insecta > Hymenoptera > Formicidae > Cyphomyrmex > Cyphomyrmex costatus. The sequence goes on along the minus strand of NW_017278207.1, from coordinate 728,118 downwards.
AAAGTTTCGAAAATCCTCCTGAGTTTCCAGGTCTTTGAAAGTTTCGACAAAGTTGAAAGGTAGTTAGCGTTGTGAAAGGAATGAACGTACAATATTTCGTGAGATCACTATTTGTCTCAACGCAGTGCATAATTCGTTTAACATTAATAGTTAGTAATTATAGCAATATAATATTATGCAATTACAATAATATTTAACTTGTTTTTAAATCAGAAAATTAGTTAATGATACGATACATTAGCTCTATAGAAAAATTTATACAGATTATGATTTGTAATATGTAGTATTTATAATATAAATTACGCGATACTTTATGAAATATTATTACAAATATTAAAGTAATACATGATTTGTCTGACTGTAGTTTCTCGATATTGTTTCGCGATGCTAAAGTGAGATTACTCGAAATAAATCAACCGCGTCAACGAAGCGCACCTTCCACGGAATTAAGAAAAATTTCACGCCTTGAATAGGAAGGTCTTCCGTCCGCATTTACATAAATATTCAGCCGGAATCACGGTTATATAGCTTACTTTTAACACCGCGCCGCGCGAAGTTGGCCCGCTCCGTCCCGGCGAGAACTTGGCGGAACATTATATTGCATTTTATATTTCGCGGGTCTAAGGATGCACGCCCGAGAGTCGGCCAACTCTACTTTTTCGCGTATGAGTCTAAATTAAGGTACGTGAGGGATTCGCCCGAAGGTGCTGTAAAATATTCGCGGCAATCCTCGCGCCGCGCTCCCCCCTCCTCCCTCCCTCCCCCCCGCCGTACTGCGGCAGCAAAACGCCGCAACCCCTACTATCCCTCGCTACATGCTGTTACTATATACTACGACATATCCACTGGTATTATGCGCGATATGTCGGTGAGGTAACCCAAATAACTACGTGATGGAAACCACCAAGTGCGTTTTCTGTACCTTGTCGCACCGTTTCAAAATTGCTGGCTGCTTATAAACGATTTTGTGGTTGATCTCCATCTCTCTCTCTCTCTCTCTCTCTCTCTACCTCTCTACCTCTCTCTGTCTGTTCTTCATGTGGCGGGAAGGTCCAACGTGCGAACGTCAAAACGAAAATATTTGTGTAACCCTCGGCGCGACGTGATCTCATCGTCGTAACTCCCCTAGCAGAGCGATATTGTAAAGTACAGGGTTACGTATCCGACGATTCTACTGTATATGTACTTCCGCGACCGTCTCGAGAATGTTATTTCGCATCCGTTCAAAATCCGAAAATTGAATTGGTGTAAATTTTTCGTTAAATTGATCGTATTGCGAACATTTTTACACTTGAGATAGATAATATATTTTTGGATATGTAGATTAGAGATCGCGTTTAATTTAAGATTTGTATAATATTATACTATTGCTAAATTTATAATGTCAAATTATGAATTATTCTTATTCATTTCTGTAGGTCGCCATTGTCTGTATACTCAATACTCGCCGTTAATTTAATTAAAACGATAAAGTTAGACAATTTAATTTAAAAAAAAAAACTGTATCACAAATTTGACTCAATTATTTAATTTATTATTTATTAAGTACATACATCAATGTAAACATTGTATTTACTTTGAAATTGAAATAGATTGATTTACATTTTAACACAAAATGGAAGTTGTTAAAAATAAAAAATTTGTTTGTTTTTAACCTAAGAGATTGGGTTGCTATTATTCCTTTGATATCTTAGCTTTCCATCATTACTTTCGCATGAATTTTAGAGTTAATACAATTTTATGTTAGAGAATCATAAGCAGAAACGTTGCAGAATAAACCGAAACATAGCAAACTGACTTCCTTATCTTTAATTTAACCACCGAGAGAAACAGAATATTATTATTGAATCGCGGTACTATTGAACCTGTATATCACTTTCCCACATTTCCCATTCCGTGTAGCGCGTAAAGCGAGTACGGTAGTTTCACGCCGTTCGAGCAACTATGCGGATCGCTGCATTGCACTCGAGGAATCTGAAGGGAACTGACTACATATCTTACCCGATTTCACACGTCGCGAAACATGGGATTGCGCGTAAAAAATCTAATTAAAAGCATTGATCGTCACGAGGGTCCACCGACTTCAACATCTGCTGGCGATACGCGACCAGACTGAAAAAAGGATGCATGCTTGGAATTTTCTAATTAAGTTGGGAGTGCGTATCCCCTTCACTTCGCGAATTTTCGTCGTTTCTTTACGTTTGAAATCACAGTGAAAAAAGCAGCGCGGAATTATGATTTTAACTTTTCAATTGAGGAATATCACGAAAATTGAGATTTTTTTTTTATTTTGTTGAGCTTCGTAAAAATGATTTTACTAAAATAATTGTTATACTATCAGATTTTTTTTTCTAGTTATAATGGAATGCTGCACGAGTTTTCCAACGTTATATTCTAACCGATTAATCTTTCAAACATTTTGTTGTTAAATTAAAACATGGCAAAAATGAAATTCAAACATTATTTTTTCACATCCAGTTCTTATATTAATAGTCTCTTCATTTTTTTTTTTTTAAATCTACACCTTCAATAACGAGTAATTACAAATATTATGATATAATATATACAATATTACAATATCACGAATTGATACAGATTTTTTAATCAATTTGCAAAAAATAAATATATGATGTATTTAAACGAGTAATCAGCACTCTACTATAAAATCGTACAATAATTGAGAGACGGAAAATATTTTCCGCAATTGCGTAAACAATGAAGCACCCTACTAATGGAAATATGTATTCGGCGAGCGAACATGAAAAAAGATACCGGTAAAAAAAAAAAACTAACTTCAAAACGTTTGAAAAATGCAAATATCAGAAGCGAAGGTGGATTAACAAAACAACTACCACGTATCGACTCTAATATTTACTGCAGCGTATTGTAGCTGCAAGTCGTGGTACATACACCGGAGTGTAACTAAATGTAGGACGTTAAAACGGACGTTAGTTCGTTGAATGTTAGTTGGTGGAACATCGTATCGCGGGGCCTTGCCCAAACACTCAGCCCGCGTCAGCAGATGTTTAGCTTGCCGTATATACTGTTTACGTAGCTTAATCGAAAAATCATAAGTGCGGGCGGTATACCAGTAGACGTACGACTATTATACAACGGTGCCTCTACACTCGTGGAAGCGGAACGTTGCCGGAAGCAAAGTCTAGCGTCGACTTCCATCCCTTATTTATTTGTGAATTTTTTAATACTATTTTCGGTAGAAGAAAAAATATTTTGTGTTTACCGTCTGTATGTTGTTTTTCATTGGAAAATTGAACGTAAAACTAGTAATGAGAAACTTTATATTTAGTTTTAACGGTGAAAATGAGATTAGAATGGAATCAGTAAGTGATCAGCAAATTTTGTGATGTTTAATTACTCGGCAATTTTTCTGAGAGGTCCGATTTGGAACTACGAGTTCCAAATCGGACCGGAAAATGCATTTTTACGTTTTCTATTATAATTCGACACAGCTAAGAGATACATAAAAATGATCTGAAACAAAAATGAAGGAAATTAAACGATCTTTCGAACGTCACCGTTGGTTTTACGATCGGACTGTAATTATGCCTTATAGAAAACAAAAACTGCAAATAGGTCCGATTTAGACCACTTTACTTTTTCCTACATACGAGTTAAAAAATATTATACAATATTACACGAGTACTACAGAAAGAATGAAATTCATCTTTCGTTGGTCCTTTTAAAATTGATTAAAAAGTTCTTTGTTATCGACAAAATGTACACCCTATTACTGATTTCAATTAATGATAAATTTTGCATGATGTTATCAACAAACATTATCTATAATAACATATTTCATGATACGTTATTATAGAAAGTTCTGCTAACGTGGTGTAGGATAATTACGAATTTGACGTGATATCAAGATAATTTAATTCGACACGTAATATTGAATACACACATATATATATATATATTATATATATAGTACATCGATGCATACGCTACCAGAATCTTCTACAACCATAGATTGTATACATCGAAGTTCAGAACCGTCCCTAGAGATTCATTCAAACTACTGATAGCGTAGTATGGCTGGTAGTGACACCAATCAATGTACTCTCATGTATAACACGAGAACGTTTAGCCATCCGCAGGCTACGGATTTAGATAGGGTTAACTATGAAGAGGGAAATCTAGTTGCTTGGATCCCTAATTATCCCAAAGATCGACTCACTGCGGGTGAACAGGTATAAACAGTGATTCTCAGTTAGACAGTGATCAAAGTGAGCTATCTGTTGTATATCGCTTGGGACGAAATGTCTGCTACAGTCAACGATTTTATACTGATGTCTGTTATACCTCCAAATGATGCGAATTGATGTGAAAAATATTAAACGTCCATTGTTAAATTATAATAAACACATGACATAAAAATATTTTTAGACGAAGTGACGTTTATTATGCCAATGCCTCGGTCAATGTATGAAATTTTAATAAAATTTGTTAATATGGTTTTGATAATAAAGTTGTCAAATATTAGTAGTTTCAATTTAGAAAATATAAACCTAAACAGCATTATACTTCCGTCTTGATTTCGTTGAGTTATTTCTATTCACCGTCCTTCCAATCTTTTCGCTCAACGTGTATCCGTAGCTTTACTTTATACATTATCAATCACGTCACTTTCATGCAAGCGTATTGACTGTAGTCATTAATCTCATTTCAAGCGCTCGCTAGTATCGATCGTAAGTAGTGATATCATGCGTTCTAGATTTAAATGTGAATAAAATGCGATAGATTTAAATGTGAAAAAGAGAGAGAGAGAGAGAGAGAGGTGAAGTAATTTAACATAACTTTCTTCAACGCGTTTTGTATATTCTTATTTATTAATTGAAATAATGGTGTTTATTTATCAGTGCCTCGATATTTGGATGCTGCAGGTTTACAAAAATTACACGCGCGAGAAATATAAAACGCGTCATATCTGCGCGACGCATCTGCGCCAAATGTATATATCGTGCAAATTATATCGGCATCGACCCGGCGGTTTCAGCAGATTTTGAAGCACGCACGTGTGTCTACGTGGCGAAGTACCGCTGTATATATCCACGAGTACTATCTGGCGAATAAAAACGTCGCTAATATTTAACGTCAATATCGTACGCACAGTTTAACACGATGCGCAGTACGACGACGCTCGATTTGAAGTTGTAAATTCAATTTGCAGGCGGGACACGCGCGCGTATATTCTTTGAGATACGAGCGGTTCGTGCTTACAAGACATAATGAATTTTGTAGCCCAACATTAGGCGCCCATAATCCCGCGTAAAAAGACGTCGTCGGCCCGAGCGGCACTTCGTGTTTCGAGTTAATGGTATTTTCATAATGGGAGCCATCGGTACGATATCGTATCCCACAAGTTACCGTCGATATATTTCGAGGATTTAATTATTTCTGGTATCTCCGTCGTTCGCTCATGGCATATTAATCATGCACTAGTCGAAGGTCATTAATGTGTCTACGTTAAATATATCGGTACAGATTTATGAAAATATGATTTAGAAATCGACCGATTCGATAGAAAGGAACAAAGTCAGACGTAACGTACTTTAATATCTTGACCAAGTGTAATTGATTTTAAATCAATGTATTATATATTCACAAAAATTCATATATTTATTCAACGTTTACTTAGATTTTATCATATTACTATTTAATATTGCAATATTTTAACAAAAGTATACAATGCGAAAAAAATTAATGGATTTCTCGCAAATTGTGCAATATATTGCATCGGTAAATAAAGATTCTATAAAGAGTTAATACATAATTTCAATAAATGTCGGAGCCTTTGTTTGAATTGTGCAGATTGCGTTAAGCAAAAACAAAGCGCGTTTTATTCGGCAACTCTTGACAATATCGCTTACCCGAAAAATCGTGATATTTTCTCGTCGAATCAATACACCGACACATTATTGCGCGCAATATGCGGATATGTGCGCGCGATACTGTAATATTCGAGACAGTATTATTGGTAAAAACGAGCACCGCAATATCTCTGAGAATTCTCTGAGAAAACGTAAGACATTCTTTATGCCTCCTTCTATTGCTGGCTGTAATGTATATTACTGTACTGTCTCCGTTTTTATTGCGTTACCTTCTGCCCCGTTGGCAGCAAGAACGCGCAGTTGTTAAACGGTCGTTACTTCGGCATCTCGATTCGATAAAAATATGCAAATATTGCAACGTTCGAGACCGCCCCGCTGTTAAATTTTTCGCGGCGTTCGCCTTTCGTTGAATCTGGCTCACTTAAGTACGCATATAGATACGCGAGCGAGAAGCTTATCATATCACCAGCAGCAACGCTGGCGTTCGTTATGCGGGGCGGTAGCTTTACAAAAAAGAAGTTACGATTTGTTTCCTGAAGGAATGGGCCACGAATGAACAAAGTGAGAACGCTGAAGTGAATCTACATGGACAAGCCAATTTTCATCGCCGCGCGGATTGTTTGATCGGCGATAGTTCGCGAGGCACAGTCTCTCTCGAGCAAACACGAATCTAGATTTCTCGTTGATTTATTGGTAAACCGAAAACATTTGTTGCCGCTGCAACGGTCCGTCATGTTGTATACATCGAGTACGGAAAACATGAATGCTGAAAAGCGTCAATTACATAGCTGCGACACGTGTGCTCTGTCATGTACGAATATGCGTTTTACGATCGCGAAGAAATATTTTGTCACTCGTGCGACTAATTCCCATCAATTTTCGTGTGTCGAACTAATCCTTGAAAAGTTAAACAAGAAATACTCCTCTCACTTGAAATTTTTCAACGAAGCGCTAATTCAGCCGGCGCGCGGCGGTTGAAATCGTTAACGAGTTCTCCCGGAACTAAATAACTGTAGTTACGCAAGTCAGACCTTCGGTTAACTTTGCTACGCGATTACAGCACTGACGCTTCAGCTGTATAATGTTGTAATTGTAACTAAGATACAGTTTGGATACTGCTTCCCTTCACGAAATAATGCTTCGAAATGTTATTTTTTCCATTTACGCAAAATGCATGTTTAAATGCATTCATTATAATAGCATCATAATAACAATGCGTTTCAGCAATGTACATTACACAATTGTCTAATTATGTTGCATATTCGACAGTAAAATTGGCATTTATCTACTTACAGTTTTTCCGCGATGAGCAGGCTCGCCAGGTCACCAGGAATCTGCGTGAGTTCACGATGAGAACAATCGACCTCCTGTCCGCCGCACGTGCACGCCCAAGGACATCTAACGCCATTCAAATCGTCCATCGTATCCGTCATCCCATCGAGGCCGAAGTTACTGATCCCGCCGCGCGAAGCACCGCCACTAAGCACGGATAATATCAACATAAGTCCCCAGGCGCAGAGCACGGAACCGCAGCTGACGCCAAGTAGGCGCAGCGACCAGGCAGGTGTCATGGCACGCGTCATCGCCAACACCTTGCGATTGATATCCTTCACGGCGCGATTCGGACCGTCGAGGAGTCTGGCAATGTTGCCGACCCGGCTCTTAGGCAAAATATTGTCTGGATTGTACAGATCGAAACAGTGCGATTCACCACCAGCGAACTGACTTACGCCGACACCTGTGTAAACGTAACTGGGTCTGACCGGTTCCAGATAGGAAGTTATGCCTTGGCCCTCCGCGGGAGGACAAGCGAGAATGCGAACTGGACGAAGTATCGGATCTTGTTCTAATCGCACGACGGCGTTCTCCGGATTGTGGTACCTCAGATGCCGATGTTCCGGTCTCTCCGTCGACTTTTCTCTCGGGCAGTCCCGCCGGCGATCATGAACACGACAGGGTCGACTTCGATTTACGTCTCTTCGACAGGGTGGCTCCGTGTGGGTTCGCGCTACGTGACAGGACACTCTGTGCCGATGTATCGCGCAAATTCTTCTCGCCGATTGCTCGCCGTCGTTATCGTTATTATCGCTGTCCAACGTTTTCCTGGAACGCTTTGAACGCGCGTCGGAATTGTCTCCGGTCGATTGTAGCTCCAAGGCTGCGCCGTTGAATCCTTTCGGATGATGTTTGTAATGTATCGAGATCGGGACGTGATCGTCGATTGCTGACACTACAGGGCTTTGTGACCGCTTAATCTTGCTTCCGGTCCTTTCATCAAGTTCTATGCGTTCATTGGTGGATCCCAGTCCGGTGTCCACTGTGATTATATCCGCACCGGAGACACTACTGAGCTCCTGCGTCTCGGTTGATCGGATGTATTCGCCCTTTTGCCGGTTAGGTCTTGATGGTTGCTCGTAGATCAGACCATCCAGCGGGCCCTTTCGGGGGCCGTTTCCGTGGCCCCCTTCCTCGCCGCTCACTGGTCCCTCCAACGAGTTGTTATCCACCACTAACGGCACCACCCGTTCCTGCGCATCCTTGGGTACAGCTCCCACTGACTTTATCTTGATGCTGGTCTTCGGCCAAGGCTTTACCGTACCCGAACGGGTACGTGACTCGTGCCGAGAAACGATTTTCTACCAATACCTCGTGATATGTCGACAACCATTTACTGCTTCAAATAGCGCTGGTGGTATTACGCGTCAGATCGATTTCAGTCCAATGTGCTTTCACCAACGAATGGTTGGGCGATAAATACACGATGGAATTATGCGCTAGACGAAACAAGTGCGCCAATATATGTCTTCAGTTCGCGAATAAAGGGTAATAAGTGAGATTGAAATGATTGTTTCTATACAGACATTATTAACATCAAAGATTTGTTCGAATGTGTCGACGAAGTGGCGAAAAAGTTGGTACGGGGAAGAGGCATCACCTGTAACAGAAAATATATCATAATTAAAAATCTGTACGAAAATATATGGAAAGAAAAGTTCAGCATTGATGTAGTTCTTCTATAGATTAAAGAATTATGTAGCTACGAATTGTTCTGATTCCTTTATATTGTATTAACATATAAATAACAATAATATTGATACAATATTATTGATGTTATTTAACAGAAATTGTCTATGATAATGATTTAACTTTTTACGTTATGATTTATATACGTTATTATTATTATTATTATTATTATTATTATTATTAACTTTATTGAGTGAACTGATTGACAAATACATTCAATATAATACAATATGAGATATTAACAATATCAGTTGCACTGCAATAGGCTGGGCGACAGCTGAAAAGCTGAACCGTTATGACTTATATACGACATCATTAGACGATTCGTAGATAGCTGAGTTTGCTAACACGACACAAGCATAGTACGCAAATGAAATAAAGGAATGTCTCGCGTTCAATCATAATAAACGGGGAATAGTGGAAACTATTTCTGATATACACAAATATAAAACGGAGAAAAAAGTGTCCTTTGTGAGCGCACATGGTGCACCTCTTGCAGACCAAAGAAAGCGGAGATTCGAGTGGCGTTCGCAGTTATAAAACGAAAAAACTCACCGGTGCAATATCGGAAGTACGAGAAAAATATGCTACCGAAGCACAATCAAGGGGCTCAGATGCATTCCATGCACGGCCGCCAGAATTTCGAGGCATATTGGAATTTTTCTCTGACATTTCCCGAGGTTCTTGTGCTTTCCTTCTCAACCCCTCCGTTCCTCCTTCCTGCCGCCCGACCGCACGCGGTTCCTATGCGAAGAAACGTGCCTTGAACACGCTTACGCGGTGTCCCATGTACATGTTTCTATCGTGTAAGTGCTTCTCTAGTGCGTTCCTGCGATTTATCTCTACCTGCGGACACCTGAAAATAGAATACGGTCGGGATTCTGTCGCGGGAGAGAGAAACGCTTCGATGATGCCGCTATGAAGCTTTTAAAATTATATCCCAGATATGCAGATGAAAGAAATCACTCGCTTGTAATAAATGTCTGCCGAGGGATACGGTAGAAGAAGAAAATACGACCGGAAGTGACTACAATAAAGCAAAAACTTGGGAGTTTAGAGACGAATAAATTTAGAAGAAGGGACTCCGTACTATAATTTACGATAAATATGTTAGAATATATTATATTTTTAAGTATTACTATAAATTATTATGAATAATGTGATGTGCTGTTTTGTACATATACAAATAACGTTGTTTGTTAATTTCGAAGGTATTAAAGATATGAGAAAGGAACATAGAGACTGTCTGACTTTGGTATCAATATTCCCACACCACGCATTTATTTCAGCAGTACAACCTGTCATCTGTTAATACGTTGACGTTCTCCAGCGGAAGAGGAAAAGAAGTCTGCCACTGGCCCTCATTGTACATTAAAATTCGCGGAAAATCTAATATTCGCTTCGAGAACGCGGACAGGGATCGATAATTCGATTAGCAGTAGTCGCTACCGTCTACGATGGATGCTTCCACCTACCCTCTTCATCCCCCGTCTCGCTCCTCTCCTCCTCTCAATCATCCAACGTCGAGTACGGTTAAAGTAGCTGGCCTCGATAGGGTGTGTACACTACGCACGTATAATATTCTCGAGCACTTTCCTACAGATAATATCGCCCCAAAAGCCTCTGATGTCGAAGTTAAGGTGGCAGGGGGGTGGCGCCAACCCGGTTTCAATGCGACACAAGCAACGCAACCGCTCTTGATGGATAGACAGACGCGAAAGAGAAGAGAATTCCTTGTCCCCCCCCTCCCCCCCCTCCACTCACGTTCTCGTCGGCCTTGCCCGTCGCGGCTGTGCCGCATTAATTAATATTGTTAGCGCATATTAATTGAAGCAAAGTAGCGAGCCGATAAATGCGAGCCGGCAGGTTGAAATCTTTTTCTTGCGTCTCTCGTCGTACATATGCACTCACCGATGACTCGCAGATCGCAAAAGGTTGAAAGCAACATCAACGAACGAACGAGACGGCGAAAAATCAATTTACGCCTCCTCCTCCTTTCCCGCCCCTCTTACACTTTATGGAAACTTAATTTATTCGCGATGTACGATGACTTAATTTATTCCTGATGATCGATAACTAACAATATTATGCCCATGAACGTGCAGCTGCGATATATAACAGAGACTAACTAACTTTGTTTTATCTTCTAAGCTAAGCATTATGACTTATAGATCTGTCAACGTGTTCGAATGCTCAACGTGATTATACTTCAAATGTTGTACTTGTAAATTGAACACTTGTGACGCGCAAGTAACATGATTTAAAATACGTTTAGTCACGCATACGGGACGCATCGAGAACGATGCTAAAGTATATGTAGTTGTCAAACGGTCGTCTATTTACGCAACGCATTAAAGCTTCTAAAAATCGTAGACATACGTTAGCCGAATGCGTACGTCCCTCGCGCTCTAAGGGAAGGGGATCAATATTGACAAAAGTTCGGGACTGTCGCGACCCTCTGAAATGTCTGCTCTTGGGATATCTCGCGGTGTAAAACGAGAAAATAAGGTACGAAGCATATGCTGCGACGAAATTCAACGGACAAACATAATAATCTCATAGATAGAGTATACAATGTTATCCTTGCAAACAATTCTTCAACCAATGAACGTTATATGTTGCAAACGACTAAACTTACATTTAAAATTTAAGTTGAAAATAATCACGCATATAATATAATATAATATTTTCTTTTCTTTATCTGTAATGTAGCAGTTAATTTATAAGTATAAAATATGCTTTATATAATTTGCATGCGTGAGTATTTTTGCATCAGGTCTAATAATGTAAATTGTAAATGCCAGATATGTGTGTGTAGAGACAAATATAAATTAATAATTTACTTTTGTTAATACATAATATAACATCAACTAATTGAAAACAACATTATTTTTTTGTAATATCTCTTTAATCTGATATCAATTTTTACTTACGAAATGATGGTAATGTAAAGATCATTGTATATATTTAAGTTAAAATATGCATTGAAAAATTAATAAACTTATAAATCAGAAAATTTCTACCTGAAGACGTACATTTTTTCTTTAAAGCAAGATTGCACTTATTTACCGTTCGGAACAGACCCGTTCTTTCCAGACCCTATGAAGTCTGTAGGTAAAAGTGTACCCAATTTCCATTGAAATCGAAATATCGTGCAGCACGATTGTATCGAAGACTCGCGTTTGTTCGGCAAGTATTTCCCGTTCGAGCAAGAAACGCGCACATTTTTTAACACACAGCGGTACGCGCTCGCGTTGTCTGCGATACTTCGTATCGTCGGCTTTACGAGATTCCGCGTGGAAGTAGGGACAATATTACTTTGCCGCTTAGACATGACGAATGTATGATATGTACACGTTCATGGGAGTAGCAGCAAATCCCTTTGAGAAGAAAAAGGGGGGCCGAGCAAACCAGAAACGATTCAGAAAGAGCCAATACAACTGACTCCGGAATATTACGTTTCTATTGAAATATATTTGTAAGCCACTTCGGAAGACAATTTTGTCTGCAGGATATGGATGTAGACAGGTGGATAGAGATATTCCTGCGAGGCGGATCGTTATAGCGCGCGGAGGGAAGTGACTATGGAGCCAGTAGCTATATAAAAGAAAGAGGGAGAAGAGCTCGTTTATCCTAGCTGTGTCTGTTCACGGCTAGGATTGCTTTCTCCATGGAGAGGTGGGTGAGAGGGGGGGGGGGGG